>NC_142939.1:1342946-1437946 GCF_046866305.1 Octopus bimaculoides | reverse complement strand
CGATATGCCTAGTGCCAGTGACGATATTAGGTTGATGGATGTATCACTCATCAATTTTCTTGTTCATTAAAGTCTCGCAAGTTTTTCCAGTGTAAAAATGATGCAGCTTTTCTTTTTATGAGCGAGAGGTTATTTTTCATTGCAACTGTAGACACGTATTTATTTTATTTTTCTGCAGAATTGACATTTATATTATTCTTCTCACGGCAATAATATATATCATTATATCTTGGGCGATGAAAGGATGAAGGATGGGTGATAGACCTCTAGTTAATTGTACTTAAATCGAAAAGAAAGGATGAATTTGAATCTCCACACCCTAACAACAAAACTATTGCTACTCTCATATGAAAAAAAAAACACTCGTTCACATAGACAAAATTTATAAAATGCATATTTTATATGTACACATAGACTTTCAAAAATGTGTTTGTATGCTTGGAGTGACAAATGTCGGGAATCGTTAACGCGTCAGCTGTAATAAATTGCTCTAGTTACACACACTCCACAGGCATAGAATTTACTTTGGTGTCTATCATTAAGGAGTGATTAATTACGCATAATGGAAATACTGAATCACTTGCTGGATTCTCATCTTTCTGTGGATCTGACATTGTAACTGTCTGTCATCTCTGTCTTTCTCTCAGAATCCACTGTTTCGTGCTATATGAGCAGTGTGGGGAGGGGCACTACAACATTTGTCCTTACAGAAAGTGAAAAGCATTCGTAAAACTTAGCGAACCAATTACCGTGGGAAAACAGCTACTGCACTGAAACCGTTCCAGGACATCCTGATGATGTACAATGAAGTGCGGTATGGTGGTTAAGAAAGCATCTTGTATGGGAATGAATAGGCAAGTAACGTAAACCATCTGAACAAAATGTTATATTTGAATTACAGATTTTACGTTCATCAAGAAGGTCATTTTTAAAACGCTATATTTTGCGCCAAAATACGGTTTTAAGAAGCTTCTTAAACTGTGTATTGTAATATGATATTAAACTAAGTCTGACAACTTTTCGCTGATCGAAATAATCTTGGAGACATTTTTCGTTTCCCGGTTTGTAAATACGCACACACACACGCACACACACACACATATTATATATTATATATTTATATATGTATTTTATGAGCGATAAATAGTTATGTGAAGAACGGAGAACATATACAGCCATTACTAGTTAAAACTAATGCAGTATATGCTTAGCTAAGGCATAAGAATATATGTTTCTTTTAAAGAATAACGATGTGTTTATGTTGATAACTTTTATAACTCATGACATTTTTTTCCCTCTTCACTGATCCGGCATTATTATGAAGCATATGAATTGATATAAAATCAAACTATTGATAGATATGCTGGCTCTCAAAAGGATAGAAAACTATTGTTTGGTAATGTAATTGTTTAAAGGTAAAATTATATACATTATCTGTGTGCAATGAATCGCGAAGTGGAATTGAAAATCTGCCAGTCAATTCCACACGATTATTAATATCTTCTTATATTGAAATTTACCTCAATAAATATAAATGAAAACGAAAGGGTATTCGAACATAAAGTTGATACAATTCAAATTGGCTTTAGAAAGGTATAACGAAACTCCTTTATGGTTTCCAGAAAAAAGATTGTTTAAATATAATCTGTGCAATTTATGAAAGCCTTTATACACACCGAGCGAATTGCAACTTTCCTCAATGTTATAAACATGACTATGTAATACAGCGTATTCACACGGAGACAGAAAGTTGATATCGGGATTGGCAACAGTTTCTCCAATAGAACAACATTTTGTGCCGGTGTCATTTGGTTAACTCCTAACAAATATTTATAGTCTCCACTGTATTATTCCATTTAAAGCGTATACTTGCTAAAAAAGAATAAATATATCTTAGTTGGTTGTGGGCCTGGTAGCGTATCCCTCCACGCTTTGCTTTAAACTATATATAAGAAAGGTCAAATACAGCAGATAATTTAAAACAGAGATTCGATTTTGTTATATTGCCACTTACTAAAACTCAATTACTTCCCTTCGATCAGTGTTACCTATTCAACAATACAAGTACTGTTTGTCAGTCAATAAAATTCAAGCAGCTGGTCAGTCATGCTAGAAACATCACAAAAGTCACCCTTGAATAGTATTCTATTGAAGTAAGAGACAAAAGGAGAAAAATAAGAAACGAATCTTTGGATAACATACCATTGTTTTCAAACCGACAGAAAAAGCCAGAGTGTTCGTGCCTTAAGGTTATTGATGGTGAACTTGATATAATCCGACCGAAAAAGAAACTACATGGAACCTATTTGTTCCACTTGATATACAAAATAAGGGTTGATAGACCTAAAATAAATGTACATTTAAATCTCCCTTGAATCGCAACTTGTATCGTGTAAACTTATAAGGTTGTATTAGAGAAAATGAACATATATATATTAGTAAATTATGGGCTGTCATTGTTTGATTCTCTCTAAGTACAATGTGGCTTTGAAGAGGAGGAAGCATCATAAAAAAATAAGATATATTTTAGTTGGATATCAGATTCAAAACAAATAACTTCTCCGGATGCTATTTTCAAAACTGCAGCTGTATATATACTAAGAGGTCACACACATCAATTCTAAAGTTTTCCATATTCAAAGACTTAATAACTGAAAACATAGCAATAAAGAAAACATTGAAGTTTTATATAATTCGATATATTAGTCTATTTATAATATATATTGTCTGATATTTTGATTTTAAACTAATAGTTGAGATTTTTCTCTGTTATATAATAAAATGGCAAATAAAGAAAAAATATTGCAAAGATTAGCACAAATATGCTTATAAATCTAGCGTAAAAAACAAAACATACTGTCTATATTAACATATGTATCGCATATTTGGCATATATATTGAAGAATTGTAAAGTATATGTTACGTAAAGACATTATATCTGTAAAACTTAAATTAAAAATACGTTAAGGATATATTTATTTTTCTTGTGCTATTTAGCGCAGAAACAACAAAAACATTAATCGTCTGTGTTTCAAAGTAATTTACAAATCGAATTACATACAATTCAAATGCTAAAAGCTAAAAAATATGTAACACACACACACACACACACACACACACACATGTATACATTAATATAAATGCGTTCATATAATTACATAGATATGTGAATGTGCGTGTGTGACACCGGAGTGGCTGTGTGGTAAGTAGCTTGCTTACCAACTACATGGTTCCGGGTTCAGTCCCACTGAATGGCACCTTGGGCAAGTGTCTTGTGCTATAGCCTCGGGCCGACCAAAGCCTTGTGAGAGGATTTGGTAGACAGAAACTGAAAGAAGCCCGTCGTATATATGTATATATGTATATGTGTGTTTGTGTGCCTGTGTTTGTCCCCCCACCATCGCTTGACAATCGATGCTGGTGTGTTTACATCCCCGTAACTTAGCGGTTCGGCAAAAAGAAACCGATAGACTAATTACTAAGCTTGCAAAGAATAAGTCCTGGGGTCGATTTCCTCGACTAAAGGCAGTGTTCCAGCATGGCCGCAGTCAATGACTGAAACAAGTAAAAGAATATATATATATATATATATATATATATATATATATATATAAATATATATATATATATATATATATATATATATATATATATATATATATATATATATATATATACCGGGGTTGTTTCAGTTTCCGTGTAACTAATCCACTCACAAGTTACTGGTCACCTCGAGGATTTTGTGGAAGCCACATGCCCAAGTTGCGTCGAAATGAGACTGAACCTGGTACCAATTGATCGGTAAGGAAGCTTCTTACCATGCAACCAAACGTGCGCTTACAGATATATAAATGTTTATACAGAAATGTGTGTCTAATATATAATGTATGTTTATATAACTATTTTGTTTTCTTTTGAGAGAGTATAATTGTTATTTTTCTCAGTTACGGAGAATCAAATTTACATTTTCGTATATCACGTATTCACTTACTAAATATATTTTATTTCATCTTCTTTTTAAAATTATTCGCTGATGAAGATAATAAGAATTATAAGCACTAAAGATCTTGTTTTGGTGTGAATATATATAGTTACGGTGATTTGGATGTTATTCGAATTAATGAAATAGCCAGGTGTCCGACAACATTGCATTTGTCAGAAGACTTCTTTTAAAGAGGAGTTTAAATTTTTTTTGAGATCCTGTATTAATAAACACAGGTGATCATATCACATTTTGTATCATTTATACGAAATTAATCACTCTTTAAACTATACGTTACTTGCGGAACCAAATCTAAAACAAATAATTTCGATCTGTGTTTGCTTCCATAGATTAAACAACTGCAACAGAAACGTCGCTGCTGAATCCTGTTACCCCCAACAGGAATAATCAATTTCGAATGCGGTAACTGTCACCGGGGTGTGAGATATGCGTTATTTAAAATTTAATTTAACTTATAATCTAATACTGAAGCCACCCGTTCATTATAGAAGTAAAATATACAAAGATGCCTGAAAATAATAAATTTTGTTGTTTTAAGTAGAATGCATAAAATGTAGACACTAAAGTGAATGAATGTAAAGTGGATGTAGGTAGAGGTTATGACAGAGTGAAACCTGATGATTATACAATAATTCCCAAAACCAAGTATCGATTATTTAATGTTCAAATTCATTTCTCTTTTATTATGAGAATAATCACGTAGTCTCACAAACACACAAACACACAAGCACACAAGCACACAGACACACATTAACACACTTAGATGCACACGTACTTATCATTACGCATACATGCAATTATATAGATACACAGAAGCAGCCACCCGCATAGGTACGAATGCATATATATATAAATACACTAAACCACGAAATAGGGAGTAATAAAACAGTCAACAACTGACGAAGAGTTAACTTTTTGGTATTTTTCTCTGTATATATCTCTCGTATGTTTACGTATTTTTCACTCGTTGGTGATATCCTGCACTTCATGTGTATTACACACACATACACACACACACACACATACACACACACACACACATACATACATATATATATATATATATATATATATATATATATATATACACACACATATATATACACGTGTGCTTGTATACGTGAATGTGTGTATGTATTTGTGTGCTTGTGTGTGTGTGCATATGTGTTTGTGTATATGCGTGTGTGAGTGCTGGTGTGCCATTGCAATCTGCCGATGAAATATTTATCGATTTACATCACGCAGCACATCATTCTATGTACTTGAATATACAACACGTGAGACTAATCGATTCGCAAAAACCATGTATTACTTGCATGAGAAATAACTATCGTAACACTTGTGTAACACACACTTTCACGTGTTATTTTATGCTAGGAAATTACTAAGGTTCTAATATATTACATACTTTACATATCTCATAATGTTTTATATTTGTTATGTTATATTGTAACGTATTAATACAAGAATAAAATCACTGGTATTCATTCATTTGCAATCATATTATTTCAGTTTTAATTTTTATTTTGTTTGAATAAATAACACATCCTGATATGATATTAAGGATGTTATCTGAGAAGATGAGCGATATGTCGCAGTAGAATATTCTTCTATAGTATACTAATACGCCTGATTGTTTAATTTGTTCAGTCATGTTACTTTATTTTTAAAAGGTTGCTATAAATAGTTGCCATCTCCATAAAAATTACTAAACAATCATAAATTCATATTTCCTCTATTTTCAAAAGATGATTTTACAAAAGAAATCATGTCAAATTTACGATTGAATGCCAGGTACTTAATGGTAAGATATAGAATATGTAGTGAGAGAGTGCTTATTTGAAGGATACATATAACGAGTTCTAGCAGAAGTAACAAATCAGCAGTAAATGTCCGCCGATAGAAACCTCAAAATATTTATATTGCTAGTTGTTTTGCACATGAGAGATAAGGCATATCGTATCGTAAAATTTGTAATTTAGATTTATTAAAATTCAAAACTTGGCAACAGAAACCATAAAGCTTTTGAAATGAAAAACTAACGACACGATGTTGGATCTGATTATTTTCAAATAAATCATATGTATATAATCGCATTCGACTCACAAAGTTTCACTTTAATGCTTTCTGTTATTTTCTAATTGCATAGAAGCATATAAAATTATAATTTTGTGCCAGTTGAAAGCAATTGTAGCTAGACATACTTAATATAAAATAAGAAAATATATCGTAAAATCTCTTTCCACAAATTACTGGATATTAAGATATCTAAACTTATTGCAAATGAAAATAAATGTAACAGATTCCTGGAAGGGTAGTATATAACATGTTATGTGTAATGCTCACACTTTCGACTTTGTATCTTGGCTTATCTATTTGAATAATAGCCTTAAGTATTTACATATAAATAAAAAGATAAATTAAAATATCTTATGCATCATCATTATGCATTCTATATGCGTAAATTGTATTCTCCTGTCTACATATTTTGAATAAATTTCAACATTAATTGAAATGAAGAACAAAAATAAAATGGATAGTGTATTGGAAAACTGTTTTAATATTATAGATCTAAGTCGATCCAAAATAATGTTAACGAAATTCTGATGACGGAAACTGAGGAATTTCAATTGAAGAAACTAACGCTAACATTAATGCACATACAAGCAATGGCACTAAAATGCTAAAGTGTTTCCATAATTTTTTTTTTTTACATATTTAATTTGCATTTTCTCTTGTAAACTTATCTTGATAAATACATTCCCCTGATTCATATTCAATGCACTTTGAAATACAACTGAATTCTGTAAAGTATATTAAAAAATGCTAACAGGGTAAAAACCACCTTTCGGTGAGGAGTTATCATGCAATTGCACCTGAACATCTGGGCAACGTCATTGCAAGTATATACAGAGTGAAGCTTTACTGTAGCATCGTAAACTTATCGACATTGCTGCCTTGTACTACTATATATATATATATATATATATATATATATATATATATATATATATATATATATATGTGTGTGTGTGTGTGTGTGTGTGTGTGTGTGTGTGTGTGTGTATATATACATAGGCGCAGGCGTGGTTGTGTGGTAAGAAGCCACATGGTTCCGGGTTCAGTCCCAGTGCGTGGAACCTTGCGGAAGTATCATCTTCTACAGCTCCATGTCGACGAAAGTCAATTTGGCAGACGGAATCTGTAAGTCGTGAGTGAGAGTGTGTGTGTATGTTCGTCTGGCTTGACAACCGATGTTGTTGTGTTTACGTCCCCATAACTTAGCGGTTCGTCAAAAGAGGCCGATAGGATAAGTACAATCCTTACAAAGTATGAGTCCTGGGGTCGTTTTGTTCGACTATAGGCGGTGGTCTGTTATGGCTGCAGTCAAATGAATGAAACAAATGAAAGAATAAAAGAAAACAATAATATATAAATGCATATATATAATATATACTGACATATAAATATATATATATATGCATATATGTAATATATACTGATATATATATATATATATATATATATATACATACATATATATATATATATATATATATATATATATATATATATATATATATATATATATATATATATATATATATATACATATATATATATATATATATATATATATATATATATATATATATATATATATATATATATATATATATATATATATATATATATATATATACATATATATATACACGCTCATATATGGAAATGAATATAACAGCAAATCGATGAGATCAAAAACGTTCATGCTACAAAGAGTTGGATAGCTTCAAGCATAGCCACAGCGTATCTATAGAACACAAAGTAGATGATACTCGATCAATAAAGTTTATCAACCAGCCTATGTAATACACGTCGCTCCATATTGAATTATATTGAAGTTCTGATACGAAAACCAATATGACAATAAACGTTGTTAATTATACCACTATAAATCAGGGAGTGAAAGGAATGAAATAGGCAATTACGTACTACATACGCTTCAAAGGAAACACAAAACGGAAGTTATGTAACACTAAAGAATTTCACAGATGCTCAATGTCCTATCCCATCTTTTCACTTAACTTTAGTTTGAGTGTACAGAAGGAATTTAATTGGTCACTAGAGTAAACCAAGCATCCACAATATATTCCACCGTTGAACTGGGAGAAATTTCTTTCCGCTTTCTCATAGTGAATTATTTCCGCGTAAGTACTTGTAAAGAACACGTAAAAATTATGAGAGGCGAAGAGAAACTGAGTAACTATTCAATATTTAAAAGTTCATTTAATGTCTTCCAATGTAAGTTATAATTTATTGCATAGCCATGTTAAGGAGATTTTGTAATATATGAGTGAAGTAGCGGTGTAATATGTACACATTAGTACCAAGGATAAAAAAGTATATATGGTCTTACTGATTAGTATAAAAACCATATGAAATATTTCTATAAAATATATATTTGACACATTTGAATTCAAAATTTAGGCATCCAACAACGATTTACAATATGGCCAGAAGTTATAATCTCTTTTCTGATTCTTGCTGCCAGATATCCATGTGTTTAACTTACTTTAGTTGTGTACTTTAATATATATTTATGCAAATGATTTGCAATAGCTAAGATGGTATGTGCCATAATTTGTCTGTACTAATATAACGAAGAATAAAAAAGGATAAAGAATAGTATAGTGTTTTAGCATATTAACTACACCTAGCATGATGACATCAAAAATGACGTGGGAAATTTTTAGTCAAGTCTCTTACAGAAACTGTATGTGTGAACATTTTCACAAGATAGAAGTTCCCTGAAGGAAATAATCTACATTCAGAACATTTCCCTTTCAACATCACTCTCTCTCATTCTCTCTCTCTCGCTCTCTCTATCTATCAGCGGTGTATATACATATCTGTATATACATATATATGCATATATGTCTTTGTGTGTGTGTGTGTGTGTGTGTGTGTGTGTGTGTGTGTGTGTGTGTGTGTGTGTGTGTGTGTGTGTGTGTATAGTTTTATCTTTCTCTCTCTCATTCCCCATTTCTTCCCCTCTCTCATATTTCCTTTTCTCTCACTTGCGAAATATAAACGAAGGAAAACAGGAAAAAGGCATAACTTTTGAACGCCTTTTAAATTATCAACCTGCATAAAATGTTTACTTCAATTCAATATATTTGCCAAGCCGTATGCCATGATAATTACAAATATGGGGGAAAAAACTGTGCCATTTATGTCTACCAATGTTTAAATATTTAGGATCAAAGTAAGGAGGAGAAAAATTACTAGAAATGCATATTATTTGCATCTTTGTTAAACTTAAATTTAAAATTCAAATTCCCTGCTGGTATGATTAAATTTCTTAGTAGCGATTGCCTCCCTTAATATTACTGTCATCAACACTCTTGTTGTTCAACTAATTGTGGCGGGAAATTTTCATTTTATCCACATACACTGATAGTAAAAGCCAATATGATATATGCCCGAAGAACATATCGAAACACGAACAACCTAAGGGATAGCAGCTACAATACATCAACTACGTTATAAATAGAGACACGAAAAATTTGTTTGAAGTCAAGATTAGAACACAATTTATATTTATGAAATTCATCACAGTATAGAAATTTCCTAGTTGTAACTGAACTCTATGTAGGATATTTCTCTCGCTCTTCTTTCTTCTTTTCTCTCCTACTAATTTCTATCTAGGAGGGAAATCAGTAGTAAAACAAATTTATTCTTTGACGATCGACCAAAGGTACTCGACTTGTAGATTTTCTTAGTAAATGTAATATATTTGTGAAAACGTTTTGCCATGGTGATGCTTCCCAATAGGGATGAAATAGAACTGTATTTGGCTTAAAATGTCTAAACATATTTAGGATATTTTGAGTATGATTAAAGACATATATTGACCGTGTGTAGCCTGTGAATCTTCCTTACACAAAAATTTACAATTTCAAGCACCAAGCTATGATGTTATGATTTAGTAAACGTGAATGCGCCCCTTACTGTAACTATTGCCATGTTTTCATTACTGCAACTCGATATGCGCTCAATGTGATGGCGGCAGCAAGCTTTTGTTCCCGTAGAAAATGTCTCTAAAGACAACTCACATAACGAAGAATAAACAACTAAGGAATTGCAAATAAAATGTATAATCGGGGCCAGCAATCATGAGAGAGAAAGTGGTTTGAGAAGTTTCTTTAAAATCAAGTTTTGTTATTTAACCTCCATTACGTTAGTAGAAACAGTATATTCGATCGCATGGCGTTATAGCAATCACTGTCCGGTTGTGAGGATAGGAATAAGAATTCACAGCTACATGATGTGGAACCAGTACCGGTGGTGGGTATTCCAAGAGATCATTTCTTCTAATGTATCTTAAATGATGATAGTGAATTTAGATTTTAGATTTAAGTGCAACGAAGATGCAGAGTATCGTCGTGACTAATAATTGCTGTATACTTGGTAAAAGTGAATGTGCATGGCTTAGTGCTTTGGGTATTCGGCTCACAATCGTAAACTCGTACGTTCGATTCTCGGTGATGTGTTGTGTCACTGAGCAAGATACTTTATTCCATTCAATGAGTCGTATCTGTGTTTCAAAGGGCCGACCTTGTCGCATTCTCTGTTATGCTGAATCTCCCTGATAACTACGTTATGGGTACACGTATTTGTGGACTGCTCATCCACATGCACGTTGATTTCACGAGCAGGCTGTTCCGTTGATCGGATCAACTGGAACCCGCGTCGTCGTAACAGACGAAGTGCCAGTTAACTTTTTAAAAGGATCTGAATTATTTTTAGGCATAGACGTCGGTGTGCCTGCATGGTAAGAAACTAGCGTCCGAACAACATGGACCCGGGTTCAATGCTACTTCATGGCACTTTCGAAAAGTGCCTTCTACAATAGCCTCGTATCGACCAAAACCTTGTGAATGGATTTGGTAGAAGGACAACTGAAAGAAGCCCGTTGTGTATACGCGCGCACACACACACACACACACACACACACACACACACAAACACACACACACACACACACACACACACACACACACACACACATATATATATATATACTTGCATGTGGATGTATTTGTCTGTGTCTGTAATTGTGTCCACCATCGCTTGCAAATCGGCGATGGTTTGTTTACCTCTCCGTATTCTACCGGTTGGAAAAAGAGAAGCTCTTAGAATAGACATCAGGTTTTAAGATTACTGGTGGGGATGGGTTCTATTCATTCGACTAAAAATTCTTCACGACAGCGCCCCGATACTACCACCTTCTAATGAGCGCAGAAGCCAAAAGATATAAGGTTCATTCCTATTTACAATGCTACTTTATCCTTATGTTGTATTACATTTCATTCTTCTAAGTTGTCTTCAGAGATTGCAGTTAGTTCTGAAAGTGAAAGGGAAATGAATAAAAAGAGAGATAGAAAAGCTACACATACAGATGTATGAGTTGGTGAATGCAATAATGATGGTTCCATAAAAGTATCCAATATAGTGATAAGAGTCTATTAATATCTAACCAATATTTCCGATTGATGTAACGAGTAGAAAAAATACTAAATACATATACGCTGCATCTCCTTTATTATTCAAACATTTATATTTTAAAATTCACACCGTGAATTACAATTTATCTAGAAATGGTTGACTCATTTGAATATGAAGCAGGAAGAATTCTATCAGTTTATAATGTTTTGGGCTGGAGAATGTGATTTATATATTCACACTTATATTAGGCGACATCCAAAGCAGTGTGTTCAAAGAAATTTATATAATAAGATAAGGGATGAACAAGTAAGCACTAGCAGCTAAGATACTTTGTCTATATCCGGAATGATGACACCAAAACGGGTCCGTAGAAGGCGCTTCCGAGTGTGTCACATAATGTGATCGAAAACTTCCTTTTGTTGATCAGTTTTTTTGTATTTGTTTAGATGAGAGTCAGCTTTTAATTTTAAATGTTATGTTTCCCTATTCATTTTGTTTCCGTGTTCAAGAGGAACGTACGCAGCATACACAATGCATTCCGGCGTAGCCCGGCTCCTTGATGACAATAACACCACGTCTAACTTGTATTACAGTACATGTCTCTGATGATGAAAAATTCATTTGAAATTGTACAAATTAGTGAACAAGGTGTGCATCCCGACCAATGAAGGGACAAGCACCGTAGGCAGAGTCATGTTTGTACGTGACCTTAATCTGCCCTCGCATAGATGCACAGTGTTGTTTTCTTCACTGAGTTTACCAGATTAGATATTTGTTTTCTATCGCATGAGCTCAACCACCGTGAAAAATAGAAAGATTGTAGCAAAATCCTTACGGATTTTGCAGCTTATGGAATGAATCTTTACTAATAACGATAAGCAACTTTGCATAAATTGGGCTGCATAAAGTAAAAAATGCTAAAGGCAAAAACCGCGAACGGTTTTAGTTATTGTTTCACGCCTTTACCACGCCCGAACAAACATAGGCTCCTACTGTGCTTAATCCTTGTGGAACTTTTATTGAATTTAAACCTGAAAACTCTCCTTTTGCCTTCTGAGTCGTTTGCTACCACAAAAGTCTACATGGACAAATTGTTTACAGTAGAAACACCAGGATCGCTCACAATTATGCCAGAACACGCTTCATTAGTGAATTTGCTGTTGAAAAATAGGGCTTTGTGCAAACAAATGTTATCAAAATATTTCAAAGACATTCTTTAATCATGAAATATTGAAGATGAAATTATTGGCAGTTTAGACGTGGCACAAAGGCCATTATTGATAGAAAATGTGCCAATAATTGTTCCAAAACAGCCTGTTTTTGGTAATTGTCCAATGACAGTTAGGGACTTGTGCATCACAAATGCACTCAAAACACTCCTTGTACAAGGCTGCATTTTTGGAGAGTGACAAAATTAAAATTGGCAAGGTAGATTACTAGCAAATCTAAATATTACCCGAAAATGACCTCAAAATCATGCGACCCAACCTCGTTTTCCAGGTTATTTTTGTAGTAAAAAAGCGTTGCTGTGCAAAAATCGTACTTCATTTGATAGCAGAAAGATTACTAAATCTTTTGATACCTCATACGTCAAAATCGGCATCTCAGTTTTGAATCCATAAGGAACATACACCACACACACACACACACACACACACACACACACACAATCACTCACACACACACACACACACAAACACACGCACGCACAAACACACGCACGCACAAACACCACGCACGCACACACACATACTCTGTTTAATACATATAGACAATTCAGTATATCCGACAAATTATTGGAGGCGAAAGAAAGATCCTTCTTGAATTAGTACACATCTACGTGTCTGGCTATGCAATTCGGAGCGATGTTTAGCGTTAATTAGATTCTAAATTTAACATATACATGAGAATGTATTATTTAATCTTGTATAGTTGTTTGCGACATGACTGACTGAACAGTCAGTTTTTTTATATATTGGTGGCAGCGAGAGTCGGCAAACATGCGGTGAGTGGATGTCTACTGGTTTTGAAGCACACATTTTCTAAAATCATGTGATCTAGCAGTTCCACTATCCGTGCTGAATTGTTTGTGATTCTTAACATTATATGTCTACATTAGAGCATTTCTGAAGACAAATGCCGAAGTATTACCGCGTTTCAAGAACTCATCCGCATTGAGTAGAATAGAAAGATCGTCATTCAGCTCTCTTTATTGGTTTCAAATTTTGGCACAAGGCCAGCAAGTTCGCAGGTAGAAGTAAGTCGATTACATCGACCACAATGCTTAACTGGTACATATTTCATCGACTACAAAATGATGAAAAGCAAAGCCGGCGTTGGCGTATACAAATTTTTATATTAGAGTTAGAATGGTAAAAAGAAATGTCGGAATGAATCTCTTTAGAAATCATATGATTCTGGGATGAAATACTGTATGAATCAGCTTTTAGGATTATTATTTATCGAATAAAATATGAAGATTATATGCGGGGATCAAAAAGATATGGGTAAAAAAAAAATCATTTAAATATCAAACGATAGTACACTCTATTTTATCATCTTTAATGCAGTATACAAGCAACCCGCATTAATTGTTAGAGGAGTTGTCAAAACTGACGCGTCATCTGCATAATCACTGACGTACGTATGTAGTACAAAGACTCACATACACACCTATACATTTGCATATGTATAGATGTACTTATGTATGCACACATCATGCGTGTGTATGTTTGAGTGTTTATAGATAAGTAAATACAGATGTGCGTGTATGCGCATTTGTATTCAATAGATATTTGTTTTTTCTTCTGACATCATCGAAAAAATCTCTTCTAGAAGAATCTATGTATCTAAAATAATTGCATCGTGTATTTATATAATATTAAGCAAAGAAGCGTTATACTGCAAACACACACACACAGACACACACACACACACACACACACAAACACACACGCGCGCACACACACATAAACACACACACACACACACAGAGAAACACACGCAAAGGTACATATGCACATACACCTACACATATAACGCATATTTTACTCTGTTTCGTGTGTGTGTGTGTGTCTCTCTCTCTCTCTCTCTCTCTCTCTCTCTCTCAGCATGCATATATATATATATATATATATATATATATATATATATATATATATATATAAAACAGCACACAGTTTTCCAGTGATTGTAACGATTCTGTTGTTTCTGCGCCGCACCTAGCTTTGAAAAGAACAGTATTTTCCATAAAATTTAATTAGATCAAACCAGCCATACATACATATACATACTTTAAAATCCTGCATGCGCATATATCTTTAAAGACACACCTATGCTCTGCTTTATATACATTAGTCGTTTAATTAATTATTTCAAAATACTCGTCTGAATATTACTTTCCACACATCCAAGCATTCATTCGCACAAAAGAGAATCAATGGAGACTGTTAAATTTTAAATTGATTTGACATTGCTTTTATTTTTGCTATTCATTTATTTGTTTATAGATCGTGTACATGCTGAACCGTATTTATATTGATTAAAATTTTGTCATTCTCTACCACTCCTAGTGTTCAAGAAGATATTAATTGATTCGCGCTAAAAATTAATTATCGAAACACAATTTGGTCAATGTGCTAGATTTAATTTTTCATTGTTGTTGTTTTTGCTGTTAAAATGACAGGAACTACAGGCCAGCCGTATTACAGTTACTAATATTGTTGCTCCATGTTCAAAGTTCAAATCCCATTGGTCCATCTTTGCGTTTCACACCTCATATTCAGAGGTGAGGTTATTCTTAATAACAGTATTATGGTTGTTATTTGGACAGAGATCAATATATAACGAGTGACAACCAGAGAGAAAGCAAATTTTGGAACATCTATTTAAAATTAATTTTGTGCAGATTTTCAGCCGCCAGCTTCAGTTCAGAGCTAAACCGTCAGTCTTAGGAGCTATAGCATTCTAGTCATTATCATACTTCGGTTTCCTAAGACAACAGTGAATCCTTTGATTATTTTGAATGATGTGGATGATAGATTGACAGTGTCTCTACTGCTGTGCATTAAGAACAAACGTTTCTTTAAATACTTTCTCTGAAGCCCGAAGTATTTCGATTAGTTCGTAATTTCTAAATAACTTCAGGGTTTCTGTTAGGTCAAAAACATGAGGGACGGAAGAAGTCGAAAAGGGACGTCTTATCTAAAAATTAACTCTTTTCGTGAGACTGTCAATGGCTCTACAATGCCATAATTGTGCGGCTCTTTACTTTCCAATTTTACTCGGCGTTATACCATCTGAGAAAAGAAACCTTTAGGAAAGCAGATGTTATATTGATGGTTTGAAATCCTTACCATTAGATCAGACACGGGGCTACGAGCAACACATTTTATACCCCTTTCGGAAAATTTCCAGAGTTGCAGGTTTTAGAAGAAGAATCTAATTATAACCACGTATATAAAATGGCTTAAAGTCAAATGGATGGTGTTTAGTGGTTCATGTATAGACAGGTTGACCTTTTTCTCTTTAATTCGTATTAATCCATTTATATTTATATTCTTTTATTTGTTTCAGTCATTTCACTGCGGTCAGGCTAGAGCACCGACTTTAGTCGTATGAATTGACTCCAAGACTTATGCTTTGTAAGCCTAGTACTTATTCTATCGGTCTCTTTTGCCGAACCGCTAGTTTACGAGGGACGTAAAAACACCAACATCAGTTGTCAAGTCATGGTGGGGAGAACAAACACAGAAATACACACACACATGTATGCACGATGGGCTTCTTTCAGTTTCAGTCCACCAAAACCACTCACAAGGCTTTGGTCAGCCAGAGGCTACAGTAGAAGACACACAGTGGGACTGAACCCGGAACTATGTGGTTGGTAAGCAAGCTACTTACCACATAGTCACTAGTACTTTCTGTAAATACTTTTCAAATATATCATATGAAGGTGTCAATATATCTATGGAATTTTTTGCATCACCTCTTGTATGTGAATATATATATATATATATATATATATATATATATATATATATATATATATATATATATAACCTCCCAAGGAAAACAATTCCTTCAAAGGGTTGTGTAAAGCATCCAATTCACTGGCACGTCAGTTGGACTCCACATAAGTATGGCTATATTGAAAATTACAAACAATAAATTAAACAGAGAGATACAATTGACAATCCAATAATTTATTTATATTATAACATAATATACTATGAATATAATAAAATATAATATAACATAAAAATATAATAAAATATAACATAAAAATAATGCCTATGTATTATGAGCTCAACGACATAACAATTACAATAAAAAAGCAAAATTGTAATGTACAAAATAATTAAGTAAATAGAATCGACAACTATCAGAATATATTTCTATATAACTCAAATAATATTAATCCAAACGCGTTTAGGTCGAAGACAATCTTTGGCTATTATAATTACATACAACAATATATAGGGATATAAATTGAGTATCAGGGTGTTACTTAATCTAGAGACTAATAAAACGTGTAAATAAATATAAATGATAATATAATATTATATTGGTAATATATAACAACTCTTCTCTTTTATCAAAAGTTATTGATATAAAACAAATTGTTCAAAGTAACTAACAAAAAGTGTTCTTTATTTAGTTAGTTTATTGGGGGGAGAATTACTTAATTAATATGAAGAGAAAACTAACAAAAATGTTCTTTATTTACTTAATTTATCGCAGGGATAATTCCGTAATAAATATGAAGATTAACTTAGAGCCAGAATAACTACAACCTATATTAACCCCATAGATATAGAGTTTGGCTATAATAATGGATATCAAATTATTACCAGTTTTTCAGAAGGAACCAGATTTGAAGTTACTTAAATAAGGATTACTCACAGTAACTATCAAGTAAATGTCCCTGTATTCGTATGAAAGAGGGAAGGCAGTAAATAAAACAAAGATAAACAAATTATATTAATTCTTTGAGTAGTAATGAAATAATATTGTTGTAATACACACACACACACACACACACACACACACACACACACACATATATATATATATATATATATATATATATATATATACTAGCAGACGTACGCCGTAATTCCCGGAAAAGCAGGGCTTAACTCTTGGTATCGTCCTCATAATTGTTCCGCTAATCTTATAACAACAATACAAAGTATGTAGTCCTTAAAACGGTTTTTGTGGATTTACAGAGAATGCCGAAGTCTTACACAGGATCTTGCTTTTAGGAATTCCCAATATGTTATGAATGCCCAAACTGTGAAGCCAGTTACGTAATAGCATGAAATTAGTTAACCGATAGTAAGAATTCAAATAAAGCTGATCCGAAAAGGGCTTTAATGCGTTCCCAGAGTATATAGAACTTCTGAGGAAATACCAATAATATGTATACTAAAATTGTGAAGCATGTTACGTAATAACAGGCTAATCAGATATGAGATAATAACAAGTCAAAGTAAATAACTCTGAAAAGGGCTTTTGTGCGTTCCCAGAGGCACTGTTGCTGGAATAGATTTGCAATGACTGTAGAAGCAGACTGACATTTAGTTTTACAGTGGACATACAAATAAATTTGTATATAGATTTTAAAATAAAATAACATGTAGATTATCAATGTATTTACAATACTTATAAATATTACAGCTAAAAAATGAATACCTGATGATTTGATGAATTTTATTAAGTATGCAGAGCTTCTCAATAAACAACATTTTTGTTCTCTCCTTGTGGGGCATAAATAAAGAAATGATTAGGATTGCCGACTCTTGAGCATCCCACATAAATGTGGCCATGGGAAAAAAAACTGGTTCCGCAAGTTTCAGACCTACCACGTTGAAGGGCTGTCCCTGAGCCTTGTTAATGCTCACTGTGAGGCAGTGTTTCAGCGGGAATTGCAGGTGCTTTTACTGGACGCCACTAATATAGCAATGTGTTTCATTTGGCGCAGTTTAGCCAGAAGAAGGTTGATGACAAATGTTTTGCCAGTTCCACCTGGAGCACCCCCCCCATAAAAAAACACCTCCTCATTCATCTTCAATGCTCGAAATAATGGTGTTATAAACACCCAGTTGGTCCTCCACCAGTTTGTCTTCTTTATCAGCTATATACGCCCTCATTTCATCGATGCTATAGCTTATTTCTCGCAGGTACTCAATTGCGAGATTGTTTGCTACCTGCTCCAGTTGAAGTAGAGCTTGCACTCGGGTGTCCATGTGAAGTAATACCTTATTGTAAATGGCGTTATTGAACGAGGCAATTTCCGCTGAGTTAGCTCCATCAGAAATAAACCAACTGCAGTGGGTTTTTTTGTTTTTCGACACCAAAGAAAGTAGGTTTTTACTCAATGTTGCAATGGACAATCACCCATTCTCAGGTTTGCAAAATTTTGTTGTCCATCTCCAAAATGCTCAACAGTTTCAAGCATTCGCACTTATACTTCTCTTCACCTCACATCAATTTACGATGACATTCATATTCGATGTTCATATTTTTAAGTTATATGCAATTATTTTGTTATTTTCCTATTTTCTGTAACTAAAAGCAATTTGATATGTCTTGATTTTTGTAGGCTGCCGTCAATATAGAGATAACTTATTCTATGTGTATTGTTGATCTTACATTATTTTCCATTCAGTTGTGTATTCAATGGTCAATGTATAATAGTTTTCTCGTCTATATAGACATTATATATCATTATCTTTTAATCTTGTCCTCTAACATTGGTAGTTCATTTAGCCTGAAGTTATAACATATGTTTAATAAATGAACGATTACAATAGTCATGCTGATAATATATTTTGGCATTCTGTTCTGCCTTACATTTTATTGTTAATGACAATATAAAATTCCTTCTGAAGCTATGGTTTCATTTCAGTATATTTTACTCATTTCATTGATATTTGAATATTTCTGAGATTGCATTTTGTCTAATTCTCAACTTTATTTCTTACTATAGCTAGCATGATTTTAATATTCTTGATAAAATGTCCTCAGTTTATATATGGCCTGACGCATTTTTTATCTCATGCAGTTCATGAATACAGTTCATATACAAAATATCGTTGTGGTTTTCCCAATCCGTGTTAAATCCAGAATTGTATGCATTTTAAATGTTTCTGTTGTACTTGCATTTCAAAGGAGCCAGCCTTGTCACACTCTGTGTCACGCTGATTCTCCCCGAGAACTGCATTAAGGGTACACGTGTCTGTGGAGTGCTCAGCCACTTCCAAGTTAATTTCATGAACACGCTGTTCCGTTCATTGAATCAACTGGAAACATCGTCGACGTAACCGACGGAGAGCCACGAATTTCTATTATGATTACATTTATTCAACTTCATGAGCCTATGAAATTGATTTTGCCGTGTATTCTTGTTTGTAGCCTTAATACACAAATAAACAAATCCTATCAACCGATGCGGTGTTTAGTAATCAATTTTCAGCTTTCGAAAGTTACATATATATATATATATATATATATATATATATGGTAATACACAGTTTTGCACCTTTACTGCTGAAGATAGAGGGGCTTCCCATCTTAACGGTTCCTGCAGAAGACGCAGAGAATCGGGCTTCAAGCAAACAAAACGACACTTTAAGGCGCGAAACTGAGTATTACCATTCTGATTGGTAACTGATGAAGAATAAGGGACCCTTTGTGTCATATACGTATACGCTTTTTATCTGTCGTTATTTATTTACAATGCATTTTTCTCATTTATTAGTAACGGTACGCCAAACCCACCAAACATTTATTAACAGTAAGTTTACATATATTCTGTGTGACTCTACTCTTTCACATTTTTTCTCTCACCCTGTTCTTTCTAGCCAGTCCACTTTCCTCTTTTTCTCTATTTCGCCCTCTCACTTGTATTTGTAACCTTTCTTCTTAACCCCTTCCTTTCTTACCTTATTTTATCTCTATTTCCTCTCTGTCGCTCTCTGTCATTTTCTCCTCTGCCCGCTTATGACACTTGACCCGTGCCAGTTTTTCTTCATACTCTCTTTCTCACTGGCGGTTCAACTGTGCGGTCACAAAAATGTTTCTCCGTCTAGCTATTTACTGCTGTCTATATTCTTCACGATATTTCCTTGCCTTTTGGCTGCAAGGCTGTATTTTGCTCGTTTCGTCTTTGTCCAGTGTCTTTAATTACATTTTTTTAAACTTTCGTATGTCCACTCTATGCCGTTTTGTTTGCTTGAGGCCCATTCTTGATGTCTTTACAGGCACTGCCAAGATGGGAAAACCTTCAGGCTTATCATTAAAGGTGCGAAACTGATTATTACCAATGTGGTTGAAAACTGATGAAGAATTAGGGAGCTTGTGTGTCATATACGTATACGTGTTTTATCTGTCGTTGTCTATTTACATTGCATTGTTTCATATATATGAGTGTGTGGGTGTGTTTGTGTGCATGAGTGTGTGTGTGCGTACGTGTGTGTGTACGGGTGTGCGTGTGTATGTATGTGGGTAAATTAGGTACAGTATTTGAAAGAAATCGGTGTCATACACTTCAAAAATAAAGGATAACTCTACCGTAATGAATGGACACCTGTACACCTTCGTTACTTGTATAGGTTCCACTGTGTGGCCACCACAGTGAAGACATGCTATTAACAGGGTGACGAGAATTCTAAGCGAACATGGAGCCAATATGCTGTGAAGCGAATGAACGCCTATCGACAAATGGGCTATATTTTGAAACAATCACACGCGCATATATACACTTGTATACATACATGTTCGTTCTCGGATGTGTGTGCATGTGTGTGCACGCGTGTGTGTGTGAGTATCATATTATCTATATACGTATTTGTTTGTATATATGAACTTATATTTCATTTGTTTTTCCTCAAATTTCACTATACTCAGGGTTGACATATTTCCAAATGTATAAACTTTGGATTAAGCCTTTTATTTAATAATTGATTAACTATTGTTGGAATTCCATGTTATTCTATGCAGTTATTCTGTATTCTTCGATCAAGTACGTCTTATTTACCTAAAGGGAAAACCAAATTTAGGTTTAGTGTGCACTCTTTGGTTAATTTAATAATACTTCTAAAATATGAACGCTGCAATGGACTTGAGGCCATGTGATAGGATATCATTCTGTATATAAATGCACTACCGCGACCATATCTCGTAGGTTTCTAATATAATTCCTAATATAAAATGATTAATGTTCAGTGTATTTCACCCAGGTTGGCTGCTTTAACTAATATGTAAAGCTCTGTATCTGTATTGTCTAAGTATACATACAGAAATATAAATATCATTACAGACAAACATGTATACATATACACATATGCGTCTATGTGCTCACGTGTTTAGGTATATGTATATCCGTTTGTCCACGCACGTGTTGATATATATATAAATAGAAGCAGAGATACTCGGCGCTGCTCGGGATTATGACATGGTTTACATATTATGCAATACAGTTAGGTTGAAAGAGGTAATACGGGAAAGTGCAGCATTGACGACAAAACATTTATGGAGTAAATTTTAAAGCTTTGCAGAAACGACAATTTGACTTTAGTACTCCAATTTGGACAGAATAATAATTTTTATAAGAATGGGATGGATCATATCTGAAAGCAGCTCCAGTTAGAAATCTTTTTTCATCGCTTGCGTTACTGAAACGTCTGAAAATGAAGACTTATCGATGTTTTACTCCATATCTATAGCTATACGCACAAACAAAAGTAGACGATATGAAATAAACCTGTCGTTTATAGTTCAAGGAAATAAGGAAAACGAAAGTAAATAAAAGGGGAGCAGTATCTTAAGAATTTCGCCATCCCAGATTATTCCTGCTATATAAATGAAAGGGATATAATTTCAAATTGTATAATTCATGTTGATTCCATTGTATTATCTCTTGTCAATATCTTGTGGTGTAGTAAATTTCTGTGATATATCAGAAATTTACCTCACTCATTCCTGCCATCTAAACACCTGTAGTTTCATCGTAGTCGAAAACCAACCAACGTAGTCGAAAACCAACCAGGCTTCAGCACCATTGCTTGATCGATTAGAATTAGCAGACAGCCTTCATCGTGATAGTGCAATATTCGTTTAAAAGATGAATGAAAGGTTTAAATATCACCTGCATAAACAGCACCTGAATGTATAAAGAAAGATTAGTGAAGGCTTGAGTATGGTTCAGCACAAACTGATTACACATGGACTGGCCTGGGGCTGAATATCACTAACAACATAATTGAAATATTATATTATATTATATTATATTATGCATGATACCAATGGACTCTTATGGTATCATCTATTTTCCAGTGTACAGCTAATTGCTTAGTGGACAGGTTACATCTGTCTATTGAGATGAGCAAATGTTTTATATTTGTAAACTGATCAGCCTCAAGGCAGAAACGAACAGAAAATACTTGCTACAAAATTTATCTGTAAGAAATATAAAAAAGAAACAAAACAGTCGGTGTTTATTAGAAGAAATCTAGATATTTCTCTCCGATCGAAGAAACGTGAATGTAGATTGAGAGCCATTGAACAAATTTGCAACGTAAACCAGCTTCATTAATATAGAAAATATGTTCAATTATTAATTGCGTAATTATAAGTTCCTTCGAGTTTTAGTTAAAAAAATATTGTTCTATAATTCTTTGATGTGTGATCGGCCTAAAATTAGCTGCATCTCATATATTGGCAAAATGCATATTATTTGCAATGAACCTCACAAGAACATAAAAATGAAATTTAAGGCTAAATATTAAACAAAAGAAATTAGAATGAGCTATTACGAAAAGGATCAGAATATCGAACAGTTAGCAATTAAGGGCATTTTACAAGCGAACTACTTGCAGAAAATAAAACAAAATATTATCGCTCGTAATTTTTGGATTAGCATTGAGAATCAAATATTTGTTTTAATGTCGTAAATTAAAGATCTAATTAGTGTGGGTGAATAATCGTTATGCAGCATAATGTATTTAGTATTTTCCATATTGGGTTTTAAATATTTTGCTTTTCTTCGATTGGCGACATATAAAGGAAATAAACGTTATTAATTTCAATACCGAACATCTTTAGATCTTCAAATCGAACTACCAAATTATAATTGGTTTCGGTATTATTGTTGTGCAATCAAGCTAATTTTACTGTTGTCAAACGGTATTTCCCCATTTAGTCATTTATTTAATTTTGAATGGCTAAAAATTTCTATAACGGCGAAAACACTGAAACATATGTACAATCAGATAGTTTGCAGAGAGGAAGGGAGAGAGAGACAGACAGACAAACATAGAAGCAGAGACTGAGACAGAGAGAGGAGAAGAGAAACAAAATACTAACGCGCGCATATACTTAAATATATGCTTCTACACAAGCATCACACATAAATATATACCCACTCATAAATATATGTATGCATACATATCTTGCCACATATATATGTGTGTGTGTGTGTGTGTGTGCGTTTGTGTATGTGTGTGTGTGTGTGTGTGCGTGTGTGTGTGTGTGTGTGTGTGTATACAAGAAAGTACGGTGGAGAGAGACAAGAGGATGGAAATATTTAAGTAAATATAAGTTTTCGTTCATTTGTGTATACTTAAGTTTCCGTTTCTTTATGGCTCATTGACATTTATAGCCTTTACCAAATATTTTCTAATAATTTGTAAAGGAATGTCAGTGAACAACTGGATTATAAGAATTAAGCTATATATTTTGAAATTCGTTTCCTTTTCTTATCATATCAATAGAGTCCAGGTATATATGCATGCATAGCTTTACACACAAAACCACACACAAAAATTCTCATATATATATTTATGCATTTATAAATATTTACATACACAGATGTAGATATTATACATATATAGATGATATATTTGTATATAAGTGTAAATATGTTTAATATGTCTTCTTCAAGCGCTTAAAACTGGGATGGGCTTTACAACGTTTTTGCAGGAATCTCTGGCCCAAATTGCTCTTGTAGTTCTTCAATATCTTATTGTGTGAATCTGACTACAACATCAATATATTTGCGTAGTCTTCATATACACCTATGGAATACTCCAGACAATGACATCTCATATGGTCTGTTTTTTAAAAGAATGATGGTGGTGTTGACCAACAATTTTGGAAAATATTAGAATACACTTAAATAATACTTCTTTACCTATGCAATCATTTCATAAGATATTCTATGCTCTTAAGAGAAGCGTGGTGTTCGTACCGTCATGGCGGTCTTGCACATCCTTCCTAGTCCTGGTTTCGACTCCAGCAATTGTAATGAAATGTAAATACTCTCAAATGAGATCAATCTTATTGATCTAGAAAAAAACTGCTTTCCAGAATTGTGAGGTTTGTTCAAATTACTCAGTTTGCACTCTTTGTCTGGAAAGACATCTTTCTTACTGTTAATGACGTAAAGGTCCATTGTAAATAATGCGCTGTCAGTTTCCCAACTTCATATGAAAGCTGATCATCAGCAACCCTAGCATTACGGATGACCAGAAGCAAGATTGGTTCAGCCCAACTGACGTAATCGTAATATGATTGTAGTTATTCATCTCCCGATTAACAGTTTCTGGACTATTTACTGTATTTTGTGTGACAGTATGAATCCGCTCATGTATAAAATTTACTGCGCAGTTTTTCCTCTTGCTTGATTCTATCCTTGTATACAGAACGATGTGTAATGGATTCTAGCATTTACTAGCGAATAGATTGTAAGATTCATACATAGGTTGTGTACATAAATACACACATACATATATCATATATATTTAATACTTCTTACATTATAGGTTACATGATAATTAATTAACGTTGGCTGCATTTTCATTTTAATAGCTTTGCACAGAAATTTTAATTATGGCCTTCAAGATTGTTTAGTTATAATTTAGTTTTTTTACATTACATGGACATCTTTGAGACGTGGATATAAGGCCCTAGCCCTCAGGCGCAGGAAAATATGTCCACAGGGTTAGATTTTGGAACTCAGGATTTTTCATTACCATACTGGCAAATACGAGATGGGAACACCGGCATTACTAAATTGTTCTCTAGCAGCTCTATGTGATGACAGAAATATATGTCATTTAACTGCAATTCCTTATAAGGTGGTATGGGGCTGGTTTGAATCAGCGACGCATATATTCGATGAGTAACCAATTATTACTGACGCGCAATTATATCAGACATCTGTTATCACGTGAAGTGCATAATTCTTCATTTTCTGACATCATCACGCAGAAATACCAACCTCATTACTTTAACATAAATAGCAAACAGTTTTTGTCTGTCAAGTATTTGAGTTAGAACAAAGTATACTTTGAACAAGATTGATTATATATATATATTTCTCGCCTGTCCACGCCAGTGGTGAGCTATTTTAAGTGCGACTTCGAGATGTAGTTGAATGTAGACCTGACAAGATATTGTACCTAGGGTTTATGCTAGAATGTGTCTGCGAGTGACACGAATAGTTTGTGTGAAATGACTTTATTAGTAGAATTGCTTAGAGAGAGAGAGAGAGAGAGAGAGAGAGAGACAGACAGACAGACAGGCAGACAGACAGACAGACAGAGACAGACAGACAGGCAGACAGACAGACAGACAGACAGAGACAGACAGACAGACAGACAGAGACACGAAGACAGTATTAGAGAGCAATTGCGTTTGAAAATGTGGATAAACCTAGGTCATTGTTATTCAACGCATAGATGTAGATGTCTGGGCACTTACTCGAACTTCCTACTGCATTGTTTCATTTGTATTCAGTTGTTTCTCTGTGTGTTTACATCTCCGAATTAATTCTGCGAATATATTTGTCATTTTTGTATTTGTTCTTAACAGTTCCATACTTTGTAAGTGTTGTGGCAAAGTAAAACGTTACTAAAACTATCAATTATTATTATTATTATTATTATTATTATTATTATTATTATTATTATTATTATATGACCTTGAGTGCTTGCATATAAGCAAATACGTGTAAAAGGGTTTTATTCTAAGAATAGTTCACAAGTATATATTTCACTGAATCTGGAAAAGAATTTTCTTATATAAACGTACACTGTGTTGCTGAAGGGTTGAAACGATTCGGTAGATCAGATTTTTAGCCATGAATTTATCTTAAATTTGCCGTTCAGAGTTGAAAGTACTCTCAGAGGTGGTAGTTAGATATTCTCAAAATAATGGCGGTATTCGTACTACCCGGTCAATAACATAAGGAAGTATTCCACCTAACAACTGTCATTATCAAACTTCACTGCTAAATACATTAACCGAAAGGACAAAAATATACTACGTTTAACGCACTACTACCATCAACAAATTAGAAATAAGTGTGTTTTGCAACTAGTATGAGTACTGAGGAAATCTATGAAATAAGTCAACTAAAAAAAAAAGAAAAAGACACAAGAAGGAATGCATGAGGTAAATTGGAAAAGTACATTTTCCTGTGAAGTACCAATATTGTAAAAAAGGACAGAGAAACTTTTCATACACTTCATTAAGGAAGCCAAGTTTTATTGATCGACTTGCCATATGATGTGTATTCATTTGGCAGGGTTTCAGTTTATAGCATAACCTAGTAAATAGAGTACGAAGGTGAGTATAAAATGTAGGCAATGTTGATTGTGTAGTTACTTCTTTCGTAATTCTTCTTCGTGTCCTTTTTCTATTTCTTCCTTTGTTTTCCTCTTTTTTCTGCTCTCAATACTCCATCGTTCCAAACTGTCACAAGCAAGGTTTCCTTGGGCTAGGTATCTCATTAAGCTCTCGCGTTCGATAGGCACGCAGTCTTCCATACTTATCAGTCCCTTTCCTCCATTTGTTCTCTTCATATATATGCGATCAGTGTCTGCATGAGGCTGATGGACACTATGCATCGTTACGAGCTTTCTTGACTTCCTGCCCACCTCGTTTAGCTTTAGCTCCTCTTCTGTCCAATTCAGGATTCCTGGGCCATGTCGAAATATTGCGAATGCACGTCAGGTTAATGTCGAAATTATGTTTCTGATATTCAGCTTTGAAGCCAACATTTTTATCACTCGCTGTAGGTTCTCTCTTTTCGTCTTTTCCTTCGTGGTGTTTCATCTGCTTCAAGTATTCCTAGGTGTAATTATTATTATTATTATTATTATTATTATTATTATTATTGTTATTATTATTATTATTACTATTATATGTTTGGCTTTTGTTTTGTATTTGAACTAGTTGACTCCAACGTCATTATTATTATTATTATTATTATTATTATTATCCTTATCATTATTATTTTAATAATTTTGTTGTTCTCACTGACGGTATGTTTTCTTCTTGTTTTTAGCTTTTGCTCTAGCTATAACTTTGATCCTGCAAAATGAGGTCTTTTTTTCTTCCATTTTCTTTTTAAGCTTTCATTCTACCTGATTGTTAACATTTCATTTAATAACTCATTTCCTCTTTTTCGACAATCCTCTCCATTATCGACCATATGAAGGTTACAAACCGCTATAAATTGTCACACATTTTCGATAATCACGAGATTATTTGACTCACTTAAACAAAAGTAACTATCATTCACGTATTCTTCGTGCATTTCATTCAGTCAAAAGAAACAAGCAAAACGTTTAAAGTCTTTAGTTTCATCAAGTTTGATGTTGAAGAAGTGAACATTTTGAACTTTTTTGTTTGTTGGTCTAGTTTTTATGAATATCGATGTAATTAAGTGAGTTATTCAAAGAAAAGAAATAGATTTATTTGGGGTACTAACGAATGTAAAGAATCTTTTATCATCTACAAAGAAACTTTACAAGCAGGAAAATTATATTTACAAAATAATGACGATAGCATTGATAGCAGAAATCTCGGAGCACAAATAATTGTTATCGAGAAGATTATCTTTACACTGAATTTGTTAATTAGTCGTCTTTGCCGTAAATAGAAAAATACACTAAATCGTCAGGGTCATATCTCAAATTTCTATTCGTTATTCTCTCTGTATGAATTTAAAGTAGGATAAAAAAAATAAATGAAAATAGAACAATGAAGAAAGAATAGGGTAAGACAAGAATCTCTGCAAACAAAATACAAGTGTAAATAATGTAATTAAATGGCACATTATACATCTGTCAAACTAGGAGAGAAGAATATACATGACCTAGAAACGAAGTGACTAAACAAGATGAAGAGATACAACAAACTTACAGAGCGCAAATAAAGTTATCCCAAAGAAATAGCGCTAAATACATATTTTACAGTTTGAGAAATTTACGAATAATTCTTTTTCCCGATAAGTTGAGTAAATCTTGGAAGCCAATTTGTGTGAGAATGTTCTAAGAAATTTAACAATATTGTATTCCTTTTGTTTGAAAGTGGTTGTGTCTGTTGATATTCTATCATTATTGCCGTCGTTTATACCCCATCGTGTTTCCACCCGGACGGTAACTAGTACAACAATATCTAGATTTTGTTTGCTTTAAAAACAAATACCTGAAGAGAACGTGTTGTCAGAGAAAATTGAAACCTAGTTTTAATAGGTCAATGACTACATGAGTCTATTGCATTGGTTTGTAGTATGACGCTGTCTTTATATTAACTCATACACATAGTATAAATCGTAGCGTTCCCAAATCAAAGGATCGATACATTTCCTAACTTCTACAATATTTTGAACGTCATTAATTAATGTGTGATGCTTTTACCATTCAGCTAGATTCTACAAAAGAATATTACTCTCATTCAGAATGACTGTATACATAAACAATTTGCGTCATAGAGACATATATCATATTATTATATGCAAAGTGCTGATGTGTCTCTTTATGAAATTACCATATTTTCTTTGAATTATTATTTTCTAAGGAGAGGACGAGCAGCATGTAGAGAAAACGAGCTCAGTTCTTATGCTTCCAAATATATTTCGTAACTTTTCGTGGATGATTTATTTACATCATTATATAATAATAATAATAATAATAATAATAATAATAATAATAATAATAATAATGATAATAATAATAATAATTGTAGATAGTAAGGTGGAGTAATTGCGCAGACTGAGTCTGACTTTGAAGTCGAAATTAAACAGACGGAATAAGATTAAAGCTATCAACACCTGGGCAGTTTCACTCTTTAGATATGAAGCAGAGGTAATCGCATGGACAGTTAACGAACTAAACAGCTTAGAGAGGAAGATCAGGAAGTTGCTGACGATATAAGTGATATTCCACCCAAAAAGTAACACAGGCAGACTGTATGTACCAAGAAAAAGAAGAATTCTGAAGGCATCGCCGAAAATGGAAATGCAAAGATCCTATGGGATACCATGATTCAGTGCGACCATGAGATAGAGAATAGGAAGCCGGACATTGTCTTAATTGAGAAAGAAAACAAACTATGCTGGATCATAGATATATCATGCCCAGCTGACAAGGTTTGCGATAAGGAAGACAGAAAAGTCGAGAGATATGACAGGTTAGCTTGGGAAGTTAAGCAGTTGTGGTCGATGGAAAAGTTAGCAGTAGTACCAATAATTGTCAGAGCCCTGGGAACAGTGAGCAAAAATCTCGAAAAATGCGTGAAACAAATAGGGGCTGCAATAAGGGTGGAGGACTTGCAGAAAACAGCACTGCTTGGAACTACTCGAATGCTCCTGAAGGTGCTCAAAAAATAAGAGGTGTTACTTTAGTTCACTGGTAGTGAACAGCTGACACTGTAATACATCTCCAGCGTTAGAAGCTGCGCAAAGGCAATAAATATAATAATAATAATAATAATAATAATAATAATAATAATAATAATAATAATAATAATAATAATAATAGACATTTTTACTTCGATTTTTCAGGATTAAAGAAATTAACATTAATTTAAAGATTGACAATATATGCAATATATGTACGGTTAAAAAATGAAACTACATTAAACAGATTGACGAAATGAACAATACGATTTTCTATTTCTCTGGAAGTTTATGGTGGGAGGTATGCTTCTAGATATTCTTCTTTTTTTTTTCTCGCTTCATCAATGAAGTATGGCTGCCGCCTGTTTGATGGAGTAGGAAAGAAAAGATCAACAAAGAATTTATTAAAAAATGTAAATTTTATGTAGAAAAAGACAATGTTTCTTTAAAAATTGGACAGTTCTGCGAAAAACAATAGATACATGTGTGTTATCATGTTTTATGCATGGAGCACATATAGGTTGTATGAAAATAAAGTATGTTGGGAGAACGAAAAGAAAGCATAGACGACTAGTATTATGTATTAGTTTTCTTTCAAGTACAAGAGACAATTCTGTTTCTAATTATCTTCAGCGACCTTACAGAGTTTGCTCTGTTTGATCTGTTGTTATTTTATCTGATCATAGTACGTTTATGATATCGTTAATTTCCGCAGAGACGGTAGCAGACGATGCCACAATGGCGACCACGACTGTTAACGCTGTATACCTAAAAAAACACCCCTTTGCCGAGCAGCACTACTATAAGCACCAGAACAAAAACGTTATCCGCTATCGTTACCACCATTCAAAGACCACTGCCATTCCTAATACATCCAGTGCCACCGCTGGTACCACCATCTCCTCTATCAGAACAGCTTCCACTACCACCAACACCACCGCCCACCATAACCACCACAAATATCTTCATTAAATTAATACCAGAAACATAAAGTTAATCGAATTTTTAAAAGTTTGGCATTTACAAGAAATGGCTCGTTTTAAACAAAGCAGGTGATTGATATATTAAATGGAAGGGTGTGCTGAGAGTTACTTAGGTTTCAGATCATCAGGTAATAACACGTTCATGTTACCAAGGGTAAACAGATCTGTGTGGGTGTCAGTGTTTGGAAAGGGATCAATTCCATGAGACGCGTATAAGGAGAGGGGACATTTTCCTCGATAAAGAACGAAACTTTCCTTCATTTTCCAACATACCTGAACCAGTAAATGTCAACAGAAATGCCATCAGAAATAATCATATGCTGGATGGTGATAGTGGTCATCGGAGGAGATAAAAAAGACAAAATCTCTCTCTCTCTCTCTCTCTCTCTCTCTCTCTCTCTCGAATGAGATACGTTTAGGATATATACCAAAGAAAAAGTATGTTAGAAAACGTCTCCGAAAATACAGTAAAATACACACTGAGATAGGGACGAAGAGGGAATGAAAAACGTGGAGAATATGAAAACTTAGAAATTAAACGAAATACGATATACAATTAAAATGGGGAGCATCAAAGCATTCTTCGCAATAACAGACACCCGAAAGACTTCTTTTGAAGATCCTAATAGGGAGTCATAAAATTTTACTGGATGTGTTCCCAAGAGATGTCGGAATTTCGAAGTGCGAGTTCTATCCACCACCATTCTCTGCTGAATAAGATCTTTGGAATAAAACTAAAAAAAAAAAAGATTTATCTTGTCAACTCAGATTAAAGATATATACCGAAATTTCTCTTTTCTTCTCCGATAAACACGGTCGTAGTGTGATTATGCAATATAAATTACGCGCAACCAAGTGGCTGGAAATAGTGTCATTTGCATATCAACTTCAAATTATTAGATATATGCACAGCATTCTTCAAATGGACTCCGATTTTCAGCTCTATCGCTTACAGTAGAAAATTACGTAGAGATGAACACATCTTTCTATGCAACTGATTCTATCAGGATAGCAGTACCGATTTGCAAATATCTGGATACCGAGATATCATTTTCGTAGCCTTAGATGGTAATTTGTTTGTCCGGAACGTGAACATCAGCAAAGCCACATCTTCCACGCTAATAATCGTTTATCCGCTGATCTCTGTGGTTTTACGTTTCGATTAGTCAGTATAGTTAATGGGCAACTGGAATGGCATCATAAAGCAGTTAGAGCCTGATTTGGAGATGATTATTGTTGGGTGGGATGTAAAAAGTTCCGAAACGCGCTACGGTATTTTTTTCTGGCTGAAAATTATTTACAGGATTTCCCGAATGCACCAACATTCTTTTAGATAAACTGCAGCGGCCCATCTAATACGTATCATGATGAATGTCTTGTTAGGTCAGCTGAGAAGCATAGCATAGTGCTATCATAATCGAGTAGTTTATACATAGGACCCAAGATTGTGATACGCATAGTGAACTAAGAGGAGCAGCTTGGATAGGGTCCTGAATATTCCACTTTGAGCTTGTCTTGTTTCTGTCGCCATGTACAGAAAACATTCTGCATCAGGCAGTCAGTTCGCCAATGCCTGCTTATTATTGCTGCTCATACTCAAGCGATCGACGTGCATCGCGTGTTTATTACGATGCGCGGGACTTGTTCCAGTATATGTGCACGATGTCATCGTCATATTTCCAGAAACGAAACACATCGATGTTATCAATACTGTTATGAAGGACTACAAAGACGTGATAAAAGCCAAAATTATACAATGAAAGCCGGTAGGCCTTCAGTTTGGCGCACGGTTAGGGAGATCAATACTGCTAGACATTGTCTTAGTTTTCGAAGAGAGACATGTTAAATTGCCAGAGGTACGGTTTGTTCCACACCTCCAGGTTGACAAGATTCGTAAGTGTAGAAAGAAGGAAGATGGCTAATAACTACCGGAAGAGTTCCCATAAGAACCTATTTCTAAATAGAAGGGCAGTGTGACATATATATCTATCCGAGTGAGTGAACAAACAGAAGTGCACTCAACAGATTTATTTGGAGTTACATGTATGGTGTCTTGTAATGTCATCGGATGGTGTAAGTGTTGCTCTGTATAACCCGCACCTTGAAAAGATCCATCTAGAGGGCATCTGGTGGGGTTTCGAACGTTGCAGGTTGCGGTGGGTGTATTTTTACGTCTGTTGATATGTGCGATGTTAGATGCGATGCAAACCGTTGAAACACAAGAGTATTAATGAATTTGAATCAAACTGTTTTGATCCATATTTGTATATATTTGTGTGTGTGTGTGTGTAACATGACATAGTCGCATTAGTCTTGCTCTATATCGGACGCTGTGGACGTCGGGCTAGAATGTCGGATATACATACATACATATATATATATATATATATATATATATATATATATATATATATATATATATATGTATATATATATATATATATATATATATATATATATATATATATATATGTATATATATATATATATATATATATATATATATATATATATATATAAACCCACACTAACGCGCGTTCATACACTCAGATACATATAGTATATAGATAGATAGATAGATAGATAGATAGATAGATAGATAGATAGATAGATAGATAGATAGATACGTACATACATATACACGATTATTTATGTAAGCATATTTCTCCTCACAATACTGAAATCACTACATCGTAACCATGGAATTTGTGCATGCAACTTTACTATGTCCAGTATTCGACCAAAACTAGATGGTGAGAATCTAAATGTAAGCTTATATTTATCTCTATATCCTGTTTCCCTGAATTTAGAATCAACACAAATATTTTGGAACATCTATTATTCGTTAACATCTAGTAAGATGGAAAAATGTCACTTGTGTGCAATACAACCTGGCGTTATTTTATTCACCAAACAGAAATTACTACACGAACGTCTTCTGTTTATATCGTTTTGCAGATACGAGATTATAGCCAACTGAAAATAAACCTATTAATCTCTCATATATATGAACATCCTCAACAATTACACTAACTGCCACATACTGGATTTCAATTTGGCAGTACTGCGAATAACTTTCTGTATGAACGATTTATGTTTTCAGCGTGTTTATATTTTGATATGAATTAAAACTTTATATTATAATCGCATACTCTTTATTTATCTTTAGGTGTGCTCTACTGAGCTACAGATACAGTTGCAACAGGCTCGCCATGTTTGTGCACTTAGCTAGTATGATAATATACGAAAAATAACCGTCTACTTTACATTTTTTCGTAATGTCAAAGCGCGGAGTCGTTCTTCTTGAGTTCTTGTTTGTCAGTGTCTAGGCGGCTGTTACTAATCTCCAGAGAAGAATGTTTCTGTTCCAAGTAGTTGACAAGTTTAATTGAAAATAGGGAGTTTTTGATATATGTTATAACCTGCATAAAATCATGATCGCACTGAGAAGAATATTTCACCTAGATTTAATAATGGTTGTTGTAGTTCATGCTGTTGTCCATATAAAATTCTAAATATCTCATACTATGCTGCACAAGGTTTCTTTACAGAAATATTTGCGCCGAAGCTCATTGCTGTGATAACGTCTGCCGAGTAATCTTTCTCAATTGCTGGTGGTTGATAACATACAAACGTTTGCCTAGTATTCTCTGCCGTTGTGCACGCGGGTCAGTTAGTCTTCCAGACATAAGTATAAACTCTAAATCATATTCCTTGTTGCAGATATTCTTGTATTTTCACTTTTAGTGACTGTTCTTTACTCTTCCTCGGCAAAATCAAACTTTTGTTTCAGAAATGTTTCCTTTTATTCGCCACAATGATCTGAAAAAAAATATTCATATCACATGATCTATATTATTTTCGTTATCAAAAAGCGAAGATTTCTTTGCTTCTTGAGCACAGTCTTTGATTGCGAGTCATCCATAATTTAGTCCGAAAACGCAGAGATGAGGTATTATTGGTGCATCTAATTCTGTTTATATAATCGTGCATGATTACATAGAATTGAAAATAGAACAATGACAAACTTGATAACAAGTTTAGCTTCACATGTCTTGAACTGTTTTGGCGTGACTATTCATTACGCTTGCTCTTTTAGCAGAGCAGAAACAAGGAATAAAGTTAGTCATATTCAGGAAATATATTCAATGAATTAGAACATATTATTGAACATCAGTATTATAGATTTTGTTACATAGCAAATAGTAAAACACGACAAATATAAAGAATGACTAAGTGGGAAAGTACCATGGAAAAGCATCGCAATGTAAGCATACTTAATTCCCCTACAATACTGTAAGAGGCAATTTCTTCAGCTGCATACAAAATTGTAGAGCTTATAACGAACCTGCAGGTAGTTGTCATTCTGTTTACATAATCAACATCTATGAATCATAATATACTTTGTAAAATAATGATTTCGTTGTAAAGTTCGTCTTCTAAATCGTAAGGGAATAACGTTTAGACTTGCATACGGTGACACGTAACATAAATTCGTCTTTTGGAACTATGCGAAATAAGATGGTTTGCTCCAAAATATATTTCTTTCTTATTTATTATTCTTATGAAATTTTCTAATTATATTTTTAAATGATATACCACAACAACTCACGCCTGCCACAAAATAAATAAATAAATAAATTATAATTGCAGGCTGTATGCAAATTAGAACCTAGATACGAGGAAATTTCTGAAAAATCTACTACCACCACACAAACAAATTAAATTATGCGTTTTTTATACAGTGCAATTTTTGTTGGTACTATACCAATCTTTTTTGTCATTTTGTGCTGATGTGGATAAAAAAAAGACTAAGCTATTTCTAATTTGATATGTAAAAAATACTGACTTTCGTATAGGTACACCTAAGTTTCATGTGAAAACATTGTTTTATTATGTTCGACAGTTGTAATATCCCCTGTTTTACGTTGTGTTGTCTTTTAAGGCTACTCAAGGAAATATTCCCTTTTCATGTAGGGGAGATAATTCACGTTCGTGCCAAAGCAAACGTCTGGATATGAAACATTACACTTGTATTCACTCTGTACGAACCTGCTTTTATCCCACGGCCAAATTTATATTTCGTTACAGTATGTGACATGTACTTTGCATTTGAAAAGGGAGGTGTAATTACAAGAATATGAGTTCAATATGTTATTATATGGCATTTATTATAGGCAGTGGCAAATATAATATCTTATAATTTGAATGGGTAACTTAGTTTCATAACAAAACTTATTTTATATATCAGTAAATATGCACATGCATCAATTTGTGCATATAGACGTTATGAGTAAATATAAGAAATAAACTTTCCGTATAATGTACACACAACTCTGTCTCTATCTATCTATCTATCTATCTATATGTCTGTTTGTGTATTGTCTGTCTTCGTTTCTGTTTCACTCTGTGTCTATGTCTCTCTCTCACTCTCTCTCTCTCTTTCTATCTCCCTATATATATATATATATATATATATATATATATATATATATAGTTTTAGGGAAAATAACTAATTTTCAAGAACTCATCGATGAAATCCACTATCACATATAGAAAAATTAATAATTAAAAGCACAATAAATGAGTATAATATAAAGTAAAGTAAATATCATAAGATAAATATAATAAAAAGATTACACGTGTTTCATAACCAATTTTCAAATAGAAAAGAAATTTAAATCGATTAAAATCAATTGAAATTATCGAAAATAAATTCTAATCAAAAATATAGCTACTCGTCAGATCGCAAGTAGAACAATAATTAGATATATATCTCAACCAACAATAAGTACCAAATGAATTAATATGAAATACTTATTATATAAAGATATTCCTTAGAGATAATAAAAAAATATCATTATATTTTTTCTAAAAATAATTTTGGTGTAGGTTATTCCACTACTAATAATGTTGCTAATATTATCTCTTCTTTTAATAAATTTAAGTTAAATAAGTACTACAAATTTAAATTTAATAATTATTCTAATATTAATTTTAATAGTAATAATGTTGACCAGGATATAATTAATTGTACATGTTTAGATAAAACTAAATGTAATTTTAATAATAAATGTAATTTGAAAGATGTAGTGTATAAATGTATAGTGAAATTATTGAATGAAAATAAACATAATGGTTATAATTTAAATAAGATTTATATAGGTTCGACTTCTAATAAAATTAAATTAAGAGTAGCTCAACATATGCACTCATTTAAGAATAAAAATTTAATTAATTCTACTGGTCTCAGTAAATATATTTGGGAACTTAAAGCTAAAAATATTAACTATATTTTAAAATGGGAGATAGTTTGTAAAGCTAAATCATATCATATAGGTAATAAATTTTGTAATTTATGTAATAATGAATTTAAAGAGATATTATTTCATAAGGATAATAATTTACTTAATTCTTTTGATGAACGAAAAATAAAATGTAGACATAAACTACTTTATTTATATAAAAACTTTAGCTAATGATTTTTTATTTATTTTGTTTATATGGGTATGTGTATATGCATGTATATGTATATATATGAGTGTGTGTGTATTAGTCTATATGCGTTAGTATGTATGTATATATGTTTACGTATGTATTTATATAGGTTTAAGTGTATATATATGTGTTGTTGTTGTTGTTTTTTTTTATATAGTTATGAGTACTTTTGTGTATATGTATATGTATATTTATGTATGTACTTATATATATATCAACGCGCCAGCATTGCGTACCCCGTAGTCACGACATTAGTGATATATGTGAGTGCCTTAACCTACATTTTATTTATAAGCCTTTCAGTTAATGCGTAATCCGTAAGTGCTAAGCTTAATTTGTTTTCGTTCGCTCGGCCAATTTCAAGTGTAATGATAAAGAAGTTGAACAAGCAATTAGTTTGTGAGAGTCTTCATTAATTTTGCCTTAATAAGTTAAATAAAGAGACCTGTTACAACTATTTAATTTCGGGTGTAGTGCTTTCATTTCAAATAGGAGATAAGTTCTACTAAAGACGATCTGAGATATACATTATCTTTTATGTCAATGAATAACGATCATAATAGAAAGTTTACCATGTCGTGTGATCAATAAATATTTTTACCTTTTTTCTTAATAAAGCTTCGGAAATAAGAACATCTGAATGGCCAAGTGTATACTTTTGCGATGTTCCTCATTTCTCTCGACCTATGTATAACATTTCATTTGCTTGCTATTATTTGCTGTCAACTTGTGATTAATTCTCACGCTGTGGCTTTAATATTAGTTTGCCAACCTTTTCGAAGAGCTACGTATCTAGTGCTACATTGGATATTTCATAATAATTGCGTGCTTGTACGATGCTCTATGTTCCCTGCATTAAATGAATATATATATACATACATACATATATATATATATATATATATATATATATATATATATATATACACGCATTTTAATTAATCCTTTCGGTTCCTTGTAAAGGCTTGCTGGGCGCTATTTTCCGTTCTGATAAGTGTGTTTACCCAATCTTCTAAGTTGTCCTCACAACCTGCCCGCGCTCGCGAATTCTTTTATTTATTTTATTTTACTTTGGAAAAAAAAAGTTATTTATATTGCATGCACCAATTCTCCTGGAAAAAAACCGTGATATACATATACAATAAGATATAGAAAATTGAATAAGTTCAAATAACAGAAAATGAATGAGGATATTTTTCTCAACACGTGTATATATAGAATTCCGTAGAAAATTAAATTGTGTATCTATATGCAAGTAAATGTAATAGAAAAGTATAAATTTATCAAACTGTCTCTAATAGGCTCAACATCTTACATCATATGAATTGGTAAGTATCGTGAAACTTAAAATGTGTGAAATGTTATCAATTACATAACGGCTCATGGTCAGTACTAAAGTATAATTTATTTGGTAACATATTGTAAGTTATCACACTCAGTACACCTGCACGCGGATTTAGTAGTTTTAATGACGAAATGTGCGATAGTTATATCAGACATAAAAACACGATCGTATTGTAAAATTTATATTGGAAAAAGAAAGCTAAAATTATTCTTCAAAGCGTGTTTTATATGGGTCACAAATAGTTTATTTGATATTTCAAGATAAACATAATTGTATTCTAATACATCACAATAAATATGGCGCCAAGACTTGATTACAAAATATTGTAATGATATTTCATTTTCTTTTTTAGTGAAATTAAGACATAAATTTAATTCCCTACAATACTAATTTATTTACATTAGAAAATATAAAATGAATGTTTTCCACATACCTAAAAGTAATGCATCACATGTTTAATGTGTACTTGTTTATTTTCTCTCAACTTCCCAAACAATTTTGCTATATTTTTAAATCTTACCCATCTCTCATTGTAAATATGCACGTGTGCGTTTGTGGGTGCACACACAAAAATATATGTATGCTTCAATAAGCATGCATGTATGTATGTATTGATGAAGAGACATTTACATATATTGAATACAAAAAATAGTAATCGCGAATTTATATACGGTTTATAGGATGCATATATTAATATTTCAATATATTGATAATATATTGATATATATCAATATATTGATATTTTGATATTACCCGGATAAAAGGCGGTGAGCTGGCAAAAATTTTGAAACTCGGACAAAATGGCTAGCTGCATTTCGTCCGGTTTGCGTTCTTTACCAGTTGATACTCTCTCTCTCTTTCTCTCTCTCTCTCTCTCTCTCTCTCTCTCTCTCTCTCTCTCTCGAAATTACTTTGGTTTTGTGTCAAAATTTGAAATCAATATTCTGAAGGTGAATAACGCGATCATTAACGTACCTTTGACCATCCGGTAGTATATGTCCTGTGAATGAAGAATAAAATAAAAAATTAATGGATTAATAAACATCATCATCGCATCTCCTATTATGTAAAATACTCTCCGTGTTTTTATGCAAATTATACATAGCTAAACTGATTATGCGGAGGGAAAATGTGCATACTTAATGAAAGCTTGATAAGACTATAAACTAGCTCTTTTGCAGCGTGTATATAAATATCATAGCTGCAACCATTGAAGTTTATTTTCCCAACGTGTTTAAATATTTTTTCTTCTTTTCTTTTAAGGTACATGCCAAAGATTAAGAGAAATCCATTATGTAGACGCTTATGGAATGGCGTTAGCAAAAAAAAGTATCATGGATGCATATAGATTTCCTAGTTGCTTTAAATGAGACAAGAACCCAAGTTAATTCATGCGCAGCTAAGAAAGAAAGAGGAAATATCCATAAAATTAAAATTGAAACTCTTATGCTTAAGGAAAAACATGTGATTTAACATAAAAGGCATTCACAGGAAAGGAAATATTACGGTCATAATGCAAATTCAGTGGCAGAGACACTAAAAACTGCATGGTGAATGTGTAGAGAAAAATGGCTTACGAATAGATTTTAGTAAACAGAAACTTGCATCGTAAAACAAAATCAGTTAATTGAATTAGCTTAAATATGGCAGTGGAATTTCTTGAGGAAATCAAGTATATATGGATGTAATGAATGGTGTACGTAAGAAACACATAATGAATTGAAAATTTTCACTTAACTGGTGAAAGGAAATAAAAACCCAATGGCATACACTATTGATTCACAAGCAAAAGTGAAATAAAGTTTAATGCACTAAGGTGAATTTGTCTTTGAATAACAGATGAGAATTTTCTTGTAACAGTTATATTAGTTATTACAAGTAATTCTTAATTTATTTCAATTATTTCTTCTTTTAGTTTGCCGTTAACGAACGCCTCTAAAATTTTATATTCAATTAAATGAAAAAAAAATTTCCCTGAAATTTCGTTGCGTGCACCATTCACATTATTGAATATAAATGATATATTTCTCTCCCTGCCAATGACTTACATGACAAATTTTATTTAGTCATTTTGTTATTATCTATGATGTAGCTCAGCAAAATTCGTCAAATGATTTTCCTTTTAGCAATATTCTATGGTTATTCTTCGTGGGTTTGTTGCAATTAACATATACAGTAACACAGATTAATTATTCAGGTAGCATGACTACTTGTCTTTTAATTGTTTGCTGTATTTTTTCTCCTCTTCATTTACTGCGTTTTAAATCTGATGCAAAATTCTTTAATCATCTTTTGTAAACAACCGTGTTATTAAGAATTATTCAAATACGTTAATTTGTATATTCATATATATGGTTTGGAACTCACAAGAATATGTCCCTTAGTTTTAGCTTGCTTTTTACTCTCTCATCCCCAGGTCTCTCTCACTCTCTCTCCACATGTATGTATATACATATATTTGTATGGATTTATGTATATATATGTATAATATATATATATATATATATATATATATATATATATATATATATATATATATATATACATATACATATAGATAGATAGATAGATAGATAGATAGATAGATAGATAGATAGATATATATATATATATAAATATATATATATATATATATATATAAATATATATATATATATATATATATATATATATACATATACATATAGATAGATAGATAGATAGATAGATAGATAGATAGATATACATATATATATAAATATATATATATATATATATATATATATATATATATATATATATATATATATATATATATATATATATATATATATATATATATTCCAAATTTGTGTGTGTATAGAATAATATAACAGTTGAATAAATTTAAAACATGGTCTGGTTTTCACGTTTTTTATTATTGTATTAAAACTTACTTTTTACAATGTTGAAATGCCTTCTGCATTAAAAAAATATCTTGTAATGTTCATGCAGTTGAATTAGCAATTTCATACATTTGTATTAATCATCAGATTTCAGAATGTAAATACTCACAGTTGATTTCTTGACAACTGTAGTAAAATAACTACCATCTTCTTTTTTATACCACTAAGAAGGCTACGACAAGCTGAATTTTCGAATATGCTTCTGACCAATCCGCATGCAGCTTAAACGATTGTTTCTCGGGCATACTGATATTTCTGGCTTAGGTCTCGTCTTTATTTTAATCAATTAGCATGAAGTTTATATGTAATGGTGTTATGAGTGGGCAAGCTTGGTTGGTTTCGTTCGTTTTGATTTCAATTGGTGGGAGTCTTCTGTACTTTCTTTACATACATATGTTAAATATATTTTCTATTCCACACCATTAACTGGATGCTATATTATTGTTGTTAGTTCATTTCTAAGAGGTATGAAAAGGAAGAAGTCAGTCAGTTTAAGATCACAACTGTCAGTTAAATATATTTTGAAATTTAATGATAACTACGAACGTATGAAAACGCCATTTGAGATTTATGAATATTACAAACTATTTTTATAATGTTTAAGACACTTCAACATTGTAAAAAGATTATTTGTAAATGCAATATGAAACGTGAAAACCATATCATGCTTTAACTTTATTCAAATCTCATATATATATGTGTGTGTGTGTTCATGTATTCATATGTATGTTAATATCACCTATGAGGAGGTGATTTTTCCATTCACCAAAGTAAATGGCGCCTTCGCAAGAAGGAACTGATGTCGTCTGACGGTATCGAACGTTCATCGGGTGTTTCGACCCTGAACCGTAACACCCTCCCGTTGGTGGGTCAGCAGAGATAGCCAAGTCACTGCTCCTCATCTCCTCCTGGCTTCCAGGTGTCCTCTTCTCAGTTACTCCAAGGCAAACAAAAGGCTCTTTCAGCTGCTTCTCCCATCCTGCGCACTGCTGCCCTTCGCTCCTTACCTCACATTCCAATTGCTGTGAGCATCCTCCATACTTACTGAACAAAGAATCCCCTACAGCCAACATCGATTGGGAACAGCATAAAGTTATTTTTGACCGCTTTCCAATCCGTAAACTGATATTTCCTGATGCAGTGTATACGTTTTCCATTCTCCTTGTTGAAAGATACTATTCCTCCATCTCAATCCACACAACTGATTATACAATTCATTTAACGTGACGAGATTTGTCATAACAATGTATCACAGCGATTATTTCCAAATGGAAATTAGTAGTCGCTTTCACAGAAATCAGACCTAAAACGTCTTTACTTACTTTTTATTGCATTTCTATCACCTTCGGTTTCTAATATTTTTTAATATTTAAAATTTACCGATTGTTTCCATAAAATAAATTTCTGCCTCCGTAAATGTGTAACTTTATAGATGACATTTATCCTTCATTCGTTATTTCATTTATTATATTAATCATCTAAAATAATATAAAATTATATTTTAAAACGCTATAATAGAAATAATGTCATCATATATATATGTGTGTGTGTGTGCGTGAGCTTGTAGATACAATATATACATACAATACATATACATACATTTAGTATATATATATATATATATATGTATGTATGTATGTATGTATATGTGCATGCGTGTATGTATGTATCCAAATTCATATAATTATACAAACACGCACACAAATTTTATACGTATACATACACATGCATACACACGCATTCACAGACACGCAAGCACACATGCACGCACACATACACACACACACACGCACACACACACACACCACACACACATATATATATATATATATATATATATATATATATATATATATATATATATATTTGTGAAAATATGAACATTCTTGAGCATAAATATGTATTTATGTGCTGGCGCGTGAATATGTGTAGAGAAGTTTATCAGCTCTGTATGCGCATACGTGAATGCTCTAAAGATCATGCTGAATTATTTTGCTGTCATTCGTCTTTAAATTAATCATTTCACCACGTATATTATCTTCATCACTATATTTTGATATTTTCACCCTTCAAAAGCAGTGTATAACCTCCGCTATTTATTCTCAATATTCAAAATGAGGCAACTTCAGCAGATAAAATATATGTGGTTTCCTTATGATTTATGAAGCTATTATGATTTTAAGTTTTGCATTTATTTTATAGGGTGGGTACTTGAATTCTTAGTACTTTTTTTGTAATATGTAAAATGTTCCCTGTCGTAAGAACTTCACTCTCCTTCTCTCTATCTTTCTCTCTTTCATACATGCGCAAGAACACACACACATACATGTGTGTGTGTGTGAGTGTGTGTATATAAAATCTGAGAGAAGGAAAATGACATTCACCAGGCTCTTTATTATTCTTTACAATCGTTTCGACACATCATGCATCAGAGCAGATGTGTCTCGTCAGGTGTCTTGTAAAAAGGGTGCCTCACTTTTATGTCTCGCTTAGTTCCATAAAAATACATTTTGGTAGTTTATGAAATATGAGGAAAAGATGCTCTAGAAACAACAGTTTGCACAGCATCTTAGAAATGTATGTATATATGGTCATCCCATAAGTTCTGTTCCATTTTACCGTTTTTAAAATTGAATGAAATTTAATAGTATTTTAGAATGTCTAATTGAATTAAAAATAATTTTATCTTTTTGTGTACATTTAAAATAATTAGATATTATTTTACAGAATAATAGAATTAAAATTTCTTTGATTAAAACACTTTCTAACATGAAGGTATCCAAAGAGCATTTGAGGCACATAATGCTTTATGAGTACAAAAAAGGAAATTCTGCAGCCGAAGTGCACTTAGTTTATGGGAAAGAACGCTTGAATGAAAGAACTTGCAGAAGATGGTTTGCAAAATTCACAAGTAGTGATTTCAGCCTTGAAGATGAAGATCGAACAGGACGTCTAGTTGAGTTTGATGATAAGCTCCTTGAGGTATTACATGCATTATCAGTTGAAGAATTAACAATAAAGCTTAATTCAAGGCATACAACTGTTCATCGTCATCTTGAACAACTTGGAATGTTTCCTAAACTTGGAAAATGAGTGCCTCATGAATTGTCCGAATGCAGCCGCAAATTCCGAGTTGACATCTGCTCTTCTCTCCATTCTCGCGAACTCATTTCACCCTTGTTGGATAGACTTGTGATTGGTGAGGGAAAATGGATCTTCTATCGAAATGTTAAACGTCATAAACATTGGCATGGTAAAAGGGAAAAAGCTCAACCGCAACCGAGAATGGAACTTCATGGAATAAAGATTCTTCTCTCTATCTGGTGGGATTGCAATAGAGTAATTCACTTTAAATTGTTACCACCTAATGCAACAATCAATGCTGAAGTTTACTGTCAGCAATTAGAGTGTTTGAACCAAGCATTGAAGAAAAAGAAAACCCGCTTTAGTGAATCAAAAAGCATTGATGTTTCATCAGGAAAATACGCGACCCTACACTGCAATGATTACATCACAGACAGACGAAGAGCCTGGTTTCTTTCCGTGCTCCTTTCTGTGGAAGAGCATAGGCTAGAAATGTTGAAGACATTTTCAATTCCCGAGCGTTATACTATTACACCCATTTGTTTTCTACACCACCTGCCTTCGTCTGTTGATTTTTTGTGAATTCTCCCCATATATATATATATATATATATATATATATATATATATATATATATATGTATGTATGTATGTATGTATGTATGTATGCATATATATATATATGTATACATATATATATATATATATATATATATATATATATATATATATATATATATATATATATATATATATGTATGCATATATATATATATGCATACATACATACATACATACATACATACATACATATATATATATATGTATACATATATATATATATATATATATATATATATATATATATATATATATATATATATATATATATATATATATATATATATATATATACGTGTGTGTGTGTGTGTGTATATGTATATATATATACATATATATATATATAAATATACATACATACATACATATATACATATATATATATACATACATGTATAAAAGAGTGCTTCTGAAAGGTTGTGGGTGCAGGCTATGATGTCACATTTTACAAGTCGTGCAAATTACTGGAGAAATGCTAACAAGTTTTATAGAGATATTCGTTGGAATTTCAGTTCCGAGAAAATATTCTGATCAAATATATCTCTTCACCAATGCCTAACACTACATAACTAGAAGATGACGTTACAATCCCCAAGCTTTTTATGATAAATGACTGAGAAACCCAGGCTGTGGCTCTGAGAAACAGCCTAAATTGATATTTAACAAGGAAGCAAAAAGTGCAACTGTTTAGTATTCAAGTCATCATCAACCCAGATCAAAAGCAAGCATTTAAAAAATCGCTTTACAGTAAACGCTAATGATTACGAACGTATAGGATCCAATTTTAGCGCTATATGTTTTATGCTTTAAGATTTTATTGGGGTCTTCCATTTTTTACATTTATTTCCCAAATTATGCATAAAATTTCGATTTTGTAATAAAATATACGCGATATTTGCGCTTTTAGTGGACGTACGTTCGCCATGCTATAAATTACCTTGTTTTATAGCTTGGTATCCACAAAGTCAGCATGAGTGAAGAGGTTGATGATGTTACCAGAGGTAACTTGCCTACAGTTACGAGGGCGCGAAATAATTGTTGAACAACCGGAACAAAATAGCGCTTGTAATGTTTTTTTTTCTGCTGCCAAACATTTCAATCTTGCACATTTAGTAGGAGTCACAAACACATTTAGTAGGTGTTGCATGTATTGCTATATACAGGGTTTCGGCAAAATGATTTAGGTTTAATAAAAGCAAAATAGAGTAAAGAACGAAAAATGTATTCTTCTTTACGAAATGTACATATAGTGCCAGTTTGTTTCATTTGGTTTTTAAGAATTAAATCCGTCGAGTGGGTGATGTTACTCTCTTTTACTCTTTTATTCTTTTACTTGTTTCAGTCATTTGACTGTGGCCATGCTGGAGCACCTCCTTTAGTCGAGCAAGTAGAACAAGTCGACCCCAGGACTTATTCTTTGTAAGCCCAAGACTATTGGATCTTAAAATAAACATTGGCTTTGTTTCTAGACTGAAAACATTCTTTAGTGAAGATGAATATTCACTTTATAGGTGAAGTAGGAAAACCTCATCAAAGCCATCACACAGTTTATCTCTCCTTACTTTTGAGCTGATTGTATAATATTGTATAGGTGCCTATTACTAATGTCAATTGTATCGCACTTTTCCTTGAGATATGCTTTTATTACTGCATGCATAAATGGCATATCACTATGGTTGGAATACCGTGAGAGGAATGAACCTGAGCACTTTTAAATTTTGAAAGGCTAACTACATCGCAATCGTAGTAGCATGAAGTCTCTGCTGTCACCCAATATTTCTGTCATGAATTTTCTTCATGGTAGGAGCCAAAACCTAAAGAAGTTGTTATAATTTTACATTTGATTAAAACTAAAACATTTCAATTTCTTTTTCTCCTTCCTTTCCAAATTCAGCTGCAGTATCTTTAAGTTTCCACTTCTGATCCTGTATTTTTTCTGTTTTGGTTAATTGACAATATTATCGTTCCTTATTCTACATTTTTATGCTAATCCATGAGCAAGGAACGTTTTTTTACAACCAAAACTATTATACTTATAGAGACAAAAAAAAACTGTATAAAAGTTAAAAACTATAATTCATAAGATGAGTAAATTATATAAAAATCCGTAGAGCAATTTCAGATGAAAGGTAAATGCCAATTAAGCAAGGGTAAATGAATTGAAAGCCATCGTTCAGAAAGAGGTGATGCGAATGACGATCAAAATTATTTCCATTATGATTATATTCTTAGAAAGTCCTTCAGGATCCCACTATATTACTCGGCACTAGCGATAAATATTTGAAGTGATCTTAATCTTGTTTTTAAATATATCCATCCAACGGTTGGATCTACCGAGGTTGATCTAAGGAACCTCACCTGCTTTGAATTCTGAATTGTTTAAAATTTTATCTATTGAGGACAATATTTTGCGATGCAATCTTCTACGAATGCATTAGTAAAATTCTAACGAAAAAAGGACTGTAATGAAAATATTTGGTCATCCCATAAGTAATGCCGTTTTTTTTAGTACTTATTGTTTCTTAAAAATCGTGGCAGAGGCCTTAGTCTCGGGACCACACATGTCTGGAAGCTAAGGTTGGGAGCAAGCAAGGGCATGCTCCCCGTAGAAATCCAGCTACAAAAATGCCTCATGATAACAGCAAAGGAGAAAGGGAACCAGCCAGTCCAAAGGTTGGGGTAGGATGCACCTACCTACCTGAGGGTAGGTAGGTGCATCCTAGCTTAGGGTGAGGTTGGGAAGTTGGAATGTGGGCAGTTTGTATGGAAGGGGAACTGAGGTGTGTGAGGAATTAAGGAAGAGGAGGGTGGATGTGTACTGTGTGCAGGAATTTAGGTGGAGGGGGCCAGGGTACAAGATTTGTGAGGGTCAAGGGGAGAAGTTACAAGATGTGGTGGTCGGAAAATAGCAAGGGTGTCTGGAGTGTGGGAGTTTTGGTGAAGGAAAAAATCTGTGAGAAGGTGGTGGAGGCAATTCTCAATTTAGTTTTATTTTTAGAGGTGTTCACTTTATTCTAGTTCATTAGTTTTTAATAAATTTACTTAATTCTTATTCCAATTCTAGTCGTTTGTGTAATGCGTTTACTTAAACTCCTTAAATGTATATTTAGACGTACGAACACACCTTACCCGCGTTCTTCCCTATGGTTTTTTTCGATTAAATTTTGAAGTAAAATTTTGTATATTTCCTCAACACACAATTCAGTATAGCTATACTGATTTTTCCAAGGTCATTATATGTTCTATTCTTATCTTTTAAATACCAAATTAATTTACTTAAATTCTATTATTATTATTATTATTATTATTATTATTATTATTATTATTATTATTATTATTATTATTATTATCCTTAAAAGATATTTCGTGTCTACTTATTCTACGTTTCATAAAACTAGAACTAGCTTCAATGTAGAAATATACCTCTTCTTCTGAAATTAATCGGTACCTGTAAACCACAACTTCAATTTCGCAATTTAATGTTAATAAGTATAATTTTTGTTTTCCGCAATCGCAATTATTACCCTCTATTATCCTCTATTTATATTTGATTATTTATATTCTCTCTTTTATCTTTGTCTATGTTCTAAGTTATTTACACTATGCTGACTTTTTACATTCTGGATGCCGCTTTCCATTTCGGTTTTTGAAACTTTGTGTTAATTCCCTTGCGGCTATACCTCTGGTTATTAGCTCTATTTTCTTTGGATAATTATCGTTGCTTCCCTTGTTTTATTTCCTTTATTTCAGTTATTTCTCATTTTGATATATCTATCAATAACGCTTATTCATTACTGTCTGATGTTAAATTATTATTTATGTTCTGGTTATTTTTAATACCATACTCATACAAAATATTTAATCTCTTCGACTTCTGTGCTGCAATGATTTGTGCCATGGTTCTATTATTTGAAAATGCTATTCTAATTTTCTATTTGTTAGAAATTCTGTTATATTTATCATTATTTGGAAAATATTTCCCTACTGCCGAATAGAATAATTTCGGAATGTTCGAAATAATTTACTTACTGATGGAAATAATATACCATTCCGTACTATCAAATATTTCATTCTTAGAGACATTTTGATGTTCTTATTAAAAGTATTTATCCTATTTCTCTGGTTTTCAAATTTGGTCTGCTTCTCATCATATTTGCTATTTTTGGATATGTATATACATATACAGAGAGAGAGAGAGAGAGAGAGAGAGAGAGAGAGAGAGAGAGAGAGAGAGAGAGAGAGAGAGAGAGAGAGAGAGGATATACAATTATATATTGTATGTAGTCACGTTATATTGGTCTATATTTAAGTAATTTTATACGTAACTATACTTCAGCTTTAACGTTACGTTCTTCGATTAGTTCCGATTGAAACATTGTTATCGTTGGTTCATAGACGTGTCCATATCTTAACTAGGATTTAACTTAATAGTGACCAGATTGTCTTCGTAGTGAAAGCTATCGTATGTGAGTGTAACATAGAGAGGTAGTGGGAGGATCATTTTAAAAAATCATTTCAATTTCAAAATATTAAAACTGATAACTAATTCCACATGTTCAAATTTCAGGAAGAAATAAAAATAATTCAAAAGAATTAAAGAGGACCTCATTGTGTTTTACTCATAATTTTGACAGGTAATGTAATAGTATATCAATAATTGATTAAGAGATCAGTCGAATATCCGACAAGCGAAAATATAGTTAAACAACAGAAAGCAATTTTTTTTAATATGCTTGTCAAATAATTGAATTGTACATGCGTATCCGTTTGTTTGTTTTTTATTATTATTAAACTCAATTATAGCATATGGTTTAGTAATTAGTGTCATTAACATAAAAGCGGAAATATTTATGAATCACAAAATATAAACCACTTTATGATTTAGTTAACTTCATTAGGACAAAATCTTTTCAAAGATTTATCTGAATAGCAACCGACAGAATCATGATATCACTTTTGTGCTACAGACTGCATAATGCATACAAGATATTTAATTCGATACCGGAGTAAAATCATAGAATTCATTAATTCGCGAATTTTATGTAGTTGAATTAAAGAGAACAGCATCTTGGCCACCTCTCCTTTTAATAAATGTTTGAATTTCTAGTTGGGAAATCAAAGGACACTTTATTACGCACTTCGATTTCCTCCAATATACTTGTTTGTATTCGTTTTAACACCCTATAAAACCAACTTTCTTCTAAATTCTTCTCCCGACTTTTCTATATTGGAAAGAAAATGCAAAATTATAAAAATTACTATTATTGTTATTATTACTATTATTATTGTTGTTGCGGCTGTGATTGTTGTTGTTGTTGTTATTGTTGCTTCTGTTGTTGTTTTTGTTGTTGTTCTTTTAACTCGGATTTTGTTGGAATACTTGGAGCCTTGCCTGTGTTGAATGTTTGCTACCTGTATGCTATGGTACCATTCTATCTGTTCTTTTCAACTAACGAGTGCTTTCTTGATCATTATAGCCTAGCTACAGTTTCACCGAGCTCTCTATTCCGATTTCCTTTATATCAATTTTCATGCCTTCTGATATTGTCACCAAGAATCTAACAATAATTGACACTACCTTGCCTTTCTTCATTTTCTACACCCTCGTGCTTAAGAGGGCTGCATATTTCACTATCAATGTGAGTCACGCTTTCGACCCTCTTCCCACATATTCTGCAGAGGTCCGTTGCACTTGTGTGGTATATATTCTTTTTCATTGAGTTGGTATTTAATGCCTGGACCCACGGCAGCGATGATTAGGTTTCCAGTATTCATTTTTAGATTCCAAATGTGACAGAAACGCTGCAAGTAGTGAAATGCTGCGCAAGGTGACTATTTGAAATAGTCACCTTATGTTAAATCTTACGAAAATAATTTATTTTTATTAACCATAACTAGATCAGGAACCTTTTTAAACCACCACATGTATAAACGTTTCTGTATAATGTATGTTTACGTAAAATATATCCGAATAGTTAACAAGTTAACTTCACAAAATCCAGGTCTTGGGCTCGCACTCACTGCTTGGATCTTAAGCCGAGTGCTATTTTTTATTTCCTCGAAAACCGTTTAATGTTTTGGTGCAGAATGTGCGCGCAGTTGAAAAGCATGTTGCTCTGGGCCTATTTGAAACGTAGATGGTTATTCTATTGCATCTTTACTCCATGTAAAATATGAAAGACCGTATGATGGGTAGGGGTAATTGAAATGTGGCCTCTCTTGCAAAATTTACAAAATTGTCAGCTAAATTTCTCTCGTGGTTTTCTAACTATAGGTGAGCTAACATTGATATACAGATGTAAGCACAGTGTTTATTGACAGTCAAGTTGTTACCAACAACCTGGAAGCTAAAAAATAAGAAACATAAATGGTGTGATGATTTTAGTAAGAACTGTCTTTCACCACGAAAAGAAATTAAAATTTATTGCCACTTGAATCAAAGTATTCGGATCTAAACCACACTTCATGGGTATTTGGTAACTAGCATAACCACATTCCAAACCTCATGCTGTGTATATAGCTTACTGAACAAACCTCTCTTCCAGGAAATGCAGAAACATTAATTTATGCTTCACACATTCAGCATAAACCCTTATGTTCTATATCAATTAGGCATACACATGAGAGTGTTCATCAGATTTAATGATACTAGTAGCGCTCAAGGGCACCCTAATCTTCCTTTTCCTTTATTCCCACTTATTTTTTCCATATGAACCCATTCAAAAGACATGATTTAAATTCAATTTCAAACTCCAATAGTTATAAGCTTCGAAACTTTTAACGTTTTTCAACAGTTTCATTTAATTAAGAACATTATTACTTCTGAAACGAGAATTTCTCTTGTTCTATCCCTACATACAATAATATATATACACGTATATATATATACATATATATATATATATATATATATATATATATATATATATACGTGTATATATATATATATATATATATATATATATATATATATATATACGTGTATATATATATATATATATATATATATATATATATATATATACGTGTATATATATATATATATATATATATATATATATACATATTTATATATATATACATACATATCTGTGTGTTTATATATATATATATAGGCATACAAAAAGGTACGTATGCGTAATGCATAAATACAGATGTATGTATTTGTATACGTGTTTTGCAGATGTGGCATTCTGTTTGTGTATTTATCTAACACTGAATATAATTAAATATAGATGCATGTATAGGTATACACACACACAATTATATAGTTATACACAATCAAATATCTATAAACATGCATATATATATACAGGAAGAGGATAAGTAATAATCATCCGTTACCAGAAGGGTTGAGTATATTTAAATATTAGAAACATAATGGGTACGACAGACAATAAAACAATTCCCGGCATGGGTATGAATAGATATTTCTCAAAAATGTAATGCTTCAGTACACTCTTAACACCAACACTCTGCATTAGTCTCCCATTCACACATGTTCTGATACGAATTTGTGTGTACCTTATGTGTGTGTGTATATATATATATATATATATATATATATATATATATATAAACGTATACTGCCCGTGTGCATGTGTGTGTATGTAAGCACAAGTGCACAGACATACGCATACATAAATCCATAGGTGTGTTTATTGGTAGATAGATAGATACACCCGTAAATTTCATGGTTGCATTCTGTTTATGATAAATAATCTATTTCCCGTTGGATCTGTCATATTTTGAAAACATATCCGATAGAATATCACCTGATAAGATGGACGGTGTTTAAAAATACGAATTTATGTAATGTTACTTTATTTAATAATATAATGGATTTGTGAAAATCAAGTAGTAATGTTTTAAAATATCGAAACATTTTCTTTTTTTACCATTATACATAGAAAGGAGTGTGTGTGTGTGTGTGTGTGTGTGTGTGTGTGTGTGCGTGTGTGTGTGTGTTTCATAAATGTGGTCCTTCAATCGACGGAAACGTAATTTATTCGTTTCCCAAACAATTTTTCGAAATTTCTCTCCCAGGAACTATATCTTTTAAGCTTACATATAGTAAATAATACATTATATTTGCAGGTCATCCTTGCACGCCTGCAAAATAGACGTCGGCGAAGGCAAGGGCACAGGTATCCACAATCGCGTCACGATTCAGTGTACTTGTATACATTTACTTCTCTCTCTTTCGCTTTCTAACTCCGCAATGCGTTTCCTAAGTGCAATTGGCAGCTGAACGAAAACAGATCATCAGGAAATTACTTCATTGTATTATATTCCAGTAATGAATTGCCCCAGGTATCAAAATCCATGGTTAGAGATTAAATTGCACTGAGACTATCAAATGCAAGGCAATAGCGACAAAGGTGACACTAGAGCAATGAACACATTATATAATCTTTTGTTTACCCAATTTGCTCTCCATTTCCTCTGTGTATCATAACCAATAATACTGATAAGCTCACTAGAAACCACCCACTATACTAAAAGCCTTATAGAAGGTGATATGCTACATGGAGTTCACAACCCACCACTAGCAGTCGTACATCTAACTCTACAAAAAATACTAATACGTAGTAACAAATGAATGTTCGTCAGTAAGGGATACGCATTTTTGTGTGCGTTTACGTACATCCCTCTAAAGTCAAAAAATATTTTTAGCTTGATGTTTGGCCCATAAATTTTCTAGTTGCGAGTTATTGTTGATTAAACGTTGTGAATATTCACTAAAAGTTTGTGGGAGAAATGTGCCTACTTTATATTCCGTCGAATCAGAGCACACCCACACACAATACGCTCATACAGACACATTCTAGTGGCTCCGTCTACCGAACTTTTGAACAAATAAGTGCTTAGCTCGAAGTTATATTTGCAGACACTTGATTTTGGAGTGAATTTCAGAAACACGCCTGTGCCTAGTTTAGCTATTGTTTAATTTCTTGACATTATTTTAATTACAGCGCTAAGCCTTAGGCAGAGCGAGAACTATTTCATTGTTACAACGTTAACTCTATTGTTCTGAGGAAATATTTGCTTGTCATATATCATACACTTCTAATCGATGAGTATTACTTACATATATGCGTACCACAAAATAAAGCATTTTACAAAAGCTTTCCTTAAACGTACAACGTCGAATATGAATATTTTACAAGAATTAATAATTATCACAATACATGTGCTTCAATATTAATGAAGGCAAAAAACATCTCGATGTTTTACGTCTTTCCAGAAATTCGTTTCAATAAAATAAATTGGTACATTATTTACATTATTTACATTTGACGGATATTTGTCCTCATCTTGTTTGTTGTTAACACAACGTTTCGGCCGATATACTCTCCAGCCTTCATCAGTTGTCTTGGGGAAATTTCGAACCTGGGTTCTCATTCATAAGGTATTTTTCGATGTTATTATCATCATCATCATCATCATCATTATCATTATTATTATTATTATTATTATCATTTCAGGTCACTGCTTGGAATCGAACTCGGAATCTTAGTAGCCCGCGCTCTTAACCACTACGCCATATGGCCGTGGGTATATGGTGTAGTGGCATGCTAACACCACGATTCCGAGTTCGAGTTCAAGCAGTGACCTGAATAATAATAATAATAATAATAATAATAATAATAATAATAATAATAATAATGATGATGATGATGATGATGAGGATAACATCGAAAAATACCTTAGGAATGAGAACCCAGGTTCGAAATTTCCCCAAGACACTAGTCGATGGCTGGAGGTTATATCAGCCGAAACGTAGTGTTAACAACAAACAAGATGAAGACAAATATCCGTCAAATGTAAATAATGTAAATAATGTACATAATTTCTCATCTCTTATATATGGAAATAAATTGGTTACACATGAAAATTTACGGAAAACTAACGCTTTCTTTTTAGGATTTTAATACCCAGGAACGATTGAAGAAGGAGCAATTATTTATATTAATTCTCCTTCTACTAATATTTAGTAAATGTTATTGGAATAAAATTTTAGTGAAAGGGTTTGTATCAGACGAAATCCTGCCTGTATATGAATATATCTCTTTGACGTATAATATTTCTTTCTTTTTTGTGTGATATTTTAGGAACAAACTATTTTGATATCTATTGATTCTGTCCAGTAATGATACCTATCAACAAATCAAAAGCCATTATCTTTTTAAATGTCACCAATCGGGCCGTACGAACGTCATTAACTGAAGAGAAATTGTTATCGGTTATGAGAAGTATAAATATTTATAGCGAAATGCTTTCAACACAATTTTTGACATTTTTCCTTACGCATTAAATATTGTAGAATACATTTATTAAAGTTGTTTAAACGTTTTACGCACTGCATGGTATTAATTTGTATCAAGTTTATATCTGAACATAGTGAAAGAATTTAGATATTCAGAAAGAGAATAATTAGTACTATTTCTATGTGCTAGAACAGTTGTGCTAGGTTTATGAAGAGGCTACTTAAATACAAATAATTGTATAGATGCGTACTGTATTGTAAAACGTTAATGATGCCCAAATAACTTTATAAGTAACCTATCTCAGTTAACGACTACTTTTGTTTTCTTTATTAATAACTTAAAAGGCTGCGGGCTGGCAGAGCTGAAATGCCAAACGAAATACTTATAGCGACATTGTTCTGAATTCAAAATCCACCAAGTTGTATTTTGTCTTTCACGTTTCGAATTCAGGAAATAAGAACCAGTCGACCAGTGGGGTCGATGCACACGATTAAAAATCCCTCAAACTTTCACTTATAGCTATAGGATTAATTATACCTAACATATTTAATTGGGTTAATTACCATAGCTTCTGATACAAGAGCCCAACAAAATGCAGTTGCCGAAATCACTACATTCCAGTTCAAATTCCACATCAATAAGAACAATGTTGATATATATGAGTTGCATGTCTATTTAAAATTCTATAGCTCAATCTATATTTTGCGTGCTTCCATATATAGATAATAAATATTTGTATATCATATATCATGTTCTGCTAAAACACTTCCGATAACATTTAAAATATATTCAATATGTAGCGGTTTCTTTATATTTTATTAACTTCTTGAGTGGAGTCAATGACAGAATTTTTAAAGTTTTAGAAAAGTATGTCTTTTGGCAATTGTTCTACTTCTCAAAATTATAACCTAAAAATACACTGCGATTACTTCGTCTTCCATCTTCGTGGTGTCGTTAAAAGTATTCTAATCCTAATGAAACAGTGGGATGGAATTACTCCGATATATGTCAGACGGTAGAATCAGTATATATTGCCTTCATGTTGGTACTGATTTCTCCTATGACAAAACTGTCATCTGGATTTCTTTAGATAAACAAATTAGGGGGACAAACGCTCAACCGATTAATATATCTCAAATGAATTTCACTAATAAGATTTCGAAAGTATTGGGGTCAAAATTAAAAGGAAAGAATATGGAAATAAAGTTGTTCATTTATACGATTTTGAATTTATATGTAAAAACAAAGAACATTACTGACTAATGTTATGCTTATGCCGACAAAACAGTGTGTAAATGAAATAAAAATTACGTCAATCTAATTTTCGTTTGCTGTTTTATCCACTGCCATCACAATTAGCTAAATGATATATATTGCCGTTCATATTGACGAAAGCAAGAGAATTGATCTAGTAAAGTGGATGTGCATAAAGTTATGTTGGGGCCAGGGATTTGAAGTACAAACGAAATCGTGAAAACAATTAAATGTATGTGCCAAAGAATCAACTCTGAACTGAACTGTATATTGTTGTCTGAAAGTGCATTACCATGAACTGAAGTGAAGTATTTCAGGTATAGATCTATAGTTTCATGAAATATGCAGATGGAAGGCTGAAAGCATATCATTTTGCCAAGGATGAATGACTTCTGCATCGATTACACGAGGAACGAATATGGACAGAGCATAAAAGTTTACGATCCAACATTTTCAAATCTCAACACATTTGTTCCTAATAAATATCATTAAAAGATTACATATATATATATATATATATATATATATATATATATATATATATATATATATATATATATATATATATATGTAATGAAACATTACTTTACGTGGTTATTGAAGCGACATAGTTGTATTATATTCCTCTTCTATGCGCAATATGAAAGCTAGTGATATTTTTGTAGCATAAAAATAGTAAAAGAATCTGCACTCTTGTTCCACTCTGATCTTAATTTTGAAAATATCTACGCCTAAAAAATATAAAGTGTAAGAAAAGCGTTGCATATATTTCTATTAATAGGGTATCAATATGATATATGGCGTATTTAAATTAGTTTTTAATATCGCATATTTGATTATTTCTCATCTACGAAAACGCGTAAGTATATTACGGACGTCAGAGACCGGAAAAAATCGAGATATATGTGTTATATTTGCATAAAGGACAGGCCTTATTAATTTCAGAAATTTTAATAATATTTTCCAACAGAATATTGATTTTGCCTAATATTTAATGCACAGGGACTGAATTGTTCGAAGACAATTATGTATAATGAATTCATAAAAATACATAAGAAAAATAATGAAAATAAGGAAGATTATAGCAAAAATACAAATATCAATATTTTATCAAATAACCTCGTTGGAAAATTGCAGATTTCATACAGGATAGAAATGAACGAAAATAAAGATTGCTAGGCAGAAATGTGCATATCCATATTCGATGAAAACATGCTACTGAATCGGGTATTTTTCATTATAGATCAGCTGCCGTCATAGGACATGCGAAGTTATTAAATCCTAGACGTTGCCTCTCTGTTCAAAAATAATTAGAATTCAAGAAAAAAAAATAAATGAATTACGAAGACATGAAAGATATTTATCTAATTTTGCACGCACATGAATAAAACACCAGCGGTATGTAATTAAACTCTAAAATGGCGTCTGTTTGCACTTAATTTTACCTTCCATCTAGGAAAGTTATATACGGTGCTTTTGCCGAGAATTATTTATATACTCTTTTATCATTTATATTTTGATATTTATGTTGATTTATATATTAGTTATTTCTATATAAAACAAGCTTTAGGACTAAATTAGAAGCTTCGCTTCACATCTTATACGAAGCGAAAAAACATATTTTCCTCGTTCAAATAATATCATTTTTCAGTAGGGGTTATATTTCCTTTGTACGTTTGAGAAATAGATAAACAGAGGTCTAGTAGCTAAAATCGACATATAATACCCTGGAATTTACAAATCATTTGATCGAATACTTACCGTGATTTTAAAATTGAAAATAATAATTTAAATAATTAAAGAGGCCTCTGGTGTCATATAAAGTTATGTGTGAATGGTCTCTTTTATTTGTTGTGACTAAAGCAGCGACATATTGGTTTATGTCTTGAAATTGCTCGGAAAATACAGTCCATATATAATTTAACTGAGAATGCTAAATATGTGTGAACGAGGTGTACGTCATGTCACTTTAAATCAGTTAGTATGACGTATAGACATAACATGCGAACATCATTACATCAAATATTTACCTAGTAAATGTAGGAAGTAGAAAATTAAATATGATTTCAATATATGTAGCCATATAGATTATGCGAATATATGCTACATGTTGCTCTATTTACTGCCTGATGATGACATCGGGGTTATATCCATAGATGTGGCCAGCACACTCGACTTGTTTATTCATAACATATGAAAATACAGAAAATTCGAGAATTATGTAAATTAAGGACGATAGAGCATAATGCAGTGCACTTTTCAGGATGGCCACTTTCACTTTCGCTTGTAATATATGAACAGAGTGAACTATTTGTGTTGAAGGAAATTAATTAAAGTAGCAATCACATTTGTGTGTGTGTGTCTGTGTTTGTGTTTGTCCCCAAACATTATTTGACAACCGAGGCTGGTGTGTTTACGTGCCCGTAAGTTAGCGCTTCAGCAAAAGAGACCGATAGAATAAGTACTAGGCTTACAAAGTATAAGTCCTCAGGTCGATTTGCTCGACTAAAGGCAGTGCTCCACTATGGCCACAGTCATATGAATGAAACAAATACAAGAATAAAAGGAAGGAAGAATATATATGTGTATGTATATGTGTTTATATATATATATATGTATATATATATATGTATATATATATATATATATATATATATATATATATATATATATATATATATATATATGTATATATATGTGTGCGTATATATATATATATATATATATATATACATATATGTATATTTCTATTTATAAACATATATATAGGTATGTATGTATGTATGTATATGTACGTATGCATGAATGTATGTATGTATGTATGGGTGTGTAAGTGCGTGTATGTATGTATGTGTGTATGTGTGTGTGTGTGTGTGTGTGTGTTTCTGTGGTTGTATTTACACTGCACATTCTTCGTTATACTTCTATTGGAAACCTAAGATTCTTCAAGTAAAAGATGTTAGTTTATTTATTCTTACTGGTGATCGTGATGACTTGTATTCTTAAGTAAAATTTTGAAACGATAAAAGCAAACAGCTCTTCATCAAGCAGGAGGGGTTTTGATGCTAGCAGAGATAGCATCTCCTTGACTTTGATTATGCTGATCTTGCCTTTAAATTGGTTCAATTATGTGATGCAGCAAACTCATTAACCTCATTTAAAAATTGTGTAAATTAGTTCATGTTTTCATTTGCAATGCAAATGAGGTCATCGACTTCATGTGCCTTGGAGCCAATGCTTTCAGAATTAGAACGAATTCGAGACACACATGAAGGAAACTGGAATGCCAGTAACATGTTTCATAGTAATTAACAACCAGGTATTTCTAAGGGAAAAGTTCGGTCTTTTTCCATGATTGTATAGAAAGCTTTTTCTATATAAAGCCTAAACAGGCATATAAATAAGCAACATCAAAATCGTTTCAATGTTACGTACGCCAGTAATTTACGAGCATAGCAAAAAAACATCGCATGTCGTAAAAGTCAGACCAAAGAAGAATTTTATGAATATAGTCCAGTGTTATCACAAAGCAGGATTTCATGACCGTTGCTGCCGTGCTGAACCCAGGTCATTACGATGATGCGTTTCGAAGAATTCCAGATCGTAAGAAAATACCATAGTAGGAGACGAAAACCTACAATTGTGAATGTAGGAAAACAAATGTGGTATAGATTCGTGTTGCAACATGGCGAAACGACCACCTAGGTTGCAACCGATTATGTGTGCGTGTGTGTATGTATGTGTGTGTGTGTGTGTGTGTGTGTGTGTGTGTGTGTGTGTGTGTGTGTGTGTGTGTACATATATGAATGTATGTATACGTGTATGTGGGTTTGAAAAAGAAACATATGAACTGGTAGATAAAGTCAATTTTAGATTCAGCACTACGAGAGTTGTGCAAAGCTATTCTATAATGTAAGACATTACTTTATTCTGTTCTACACTGCTGTTCATTACAGATGTTCAGAGTTGTTTCTGTAATAAGCTTCACAGCAATTTCTGGAATTTCTTGGTGTATAAACATGTCGCTATATGCATTGAAATATATTCTTTAATCAATGCACCATACAAAAGTATATGCATGCATATATATACACACACGCATGCGCACACACACATACGTACACACATACAAACAGCCAAGTAGCATATGTATGCGTATGTGTATTTTTGTTTATTTAGATGCATGTGTATGTATTTTGCATGCACACACATACATGTGCATGGATTCATATATATTTGTTCACTTATGCACGTCCATATGTGTGTAGTCTCTTTTATTCAAAATACAAACTTCCCGAGTTATTACTAGGTGTAAACTATTCATCGTTTTTATACTTATATAGACTTGGAGCAGTAAGAATTTCTGATTAGAGTTAACAACGGATTCTTCCAAAACAAAGAATTTTTTTTACATCGGTAAATTTCTTCGTAACCAATGTTTTTCGACACGTATGTCTATTTTACGATATCCCTCTACATCCTCCTTCCTGCATCCTCCCTTCACCATCTGATTTCACTTTACAACTGTTTTGAAATGCCATTTCTAACTAATTTTCATTGTTTTTGTTCTTCGATAAAAGCTAAAATTAATTTATAAGCACACCTCCTGTGCCCCATTGATATAAAAACATTCCGCAAATGATACAGTTTGCAGTCCATACATGCTAGCATGAAATCTAACTTTCTTCCCCTTCCTTTCCTTTTTTAATTCATATTCGTGTCGTCTTTCTTTACATCCTATTTTTGGGTTCTTTTTTCCCTTATTTCTTCTTTCATTGTCATCCGATCTTTTCCAATGGCGTTTCTTCCACTAAATGTTATTGCTACATTGTATTCCTTTCATTCATTATACTACACAATCAAGGCCTAAGAATTTCAAATTGTTGAGCTTTCATTTTTATATTTTACCAACACTGTGTCTTATGGCGACAAAACCTGTTTTGAAAATCCTTGATAACGCAGGAGCACATTAACATATCAACACCTCATACAATAAGAATCAATATCCATTTTTATACCCTTTATTCCCAAAAGAAAGCTGTTGTACGAGTGCAAAGAAACGATAACCAAGTTCCACTCTATTAAATGGTTCAAATGAGTGAAAGTTGAAAACATAACGAATCACTTGAGAAGCATGGACATCAGCAAGATTTGAAATGTCGTTAAGTTGTAGTTAAATTCAGGATGTGCTACATATCTGCTTTTCGTTTAAAGGATATCAGGGATACCATAAGTTGCTGCATCTCATATATAGCAGATAAATACGGGACCATAATGAACAAATCAACAGCCATTTGTAAAAAAAATGTATTTGATACATGGGGAAGAGGCGCTTAGTTTCCACATAGGTTTAGAGGTATGTTTGAATGGCTATAAGGAGGAGAAAATGCCTGATATGAGGAAACCGAGAATAACTCAGAATTGCAATCGATGGATTGACGCAGCACTTGACTCCGGAGAAGAGGGAACTGTGGAGAATTGCGGATTATTAGTGAGCCACCCCGTATATCACCCATTATAGACGTTTCCCTCAGCGCAAACAGTATCTAAGTACATATCAAAAGAATAGTTTCTACATGTATTCGTCATAAGATCGCCAGCGTGTGTCAGGATAATGCGAATTATGTGCAAGCTAGCTATAGCGCGTTTTGAACCAGTCAATTCTATCATAGAGGGTCAGTCAAATTAAAATTAGTAGCGGGTAATTATGCCGAAGCGCATCAGTTGTACACACACATATATATGTATCTATATATATATATGTGTGTGTATGTATATATGTATATATATATATATATGTTGAAGCATATTTTGTTGTGTCTGAGGAGAGCCATTACTTTTTGTTCATTATTATTTGACACACTCACCGGTAAAGTTTCCTCTCATTTACTTATTTAACTTTCCTAAAATTCTCGTTACTTCTTGCAACCTTTTCAACGACTATTGCCGGTTAGTTGTTAAATAATAAGGCACTAAAAGCGAATGACTCTCCCGAAAAACAACAATATATGTATGTAAGTATGGGTGTATGTATGTATATATATATATATATATATATATATATATATATATATATATATATATATATATATATATATATATATATTGTTGTTGGCACTCCGTCGCTTACGACGTCGAGGGTTCCAGTTGATCCGATCAACGGAACAGCCTGCTCAGGAAATTAACGTGCAAGTGGCTGAGCACTTCACAGACACGTGTACCCTTAACGTAGTTCTCGGGGAGATTCAGCGTGACACAGTGTGACAAGGCTGGCCCTTTGAAATACAGGTGCAACAGAAACAGGAAGAAAGAGTGAGAGAAAGTTGTGAAGAGTACAGCAGGGTTCACCACCATCCCCTGCCGGAGCCTTGTGAGGAGAAACCAGCAATTGTAGTATATACTCAGATCTCGCATTGTGTAGAATAATGCATATATATATATATATATATATATATATATATATATATATATAGGAGCTTGAATGGGAATGCTTATTGTTGATGTAAAAGCTGTAGACTTTTGTATTAGGTCTCCGTAAAATTTTGCTCCCTAAATTTTGACGAGAACTTTACACACGCTACGCAATGGCTACAAAGCATGATATTCGCGCCTCCGATACAAGAATATCTAAATTTCTGTGCTGAGAGCATGTTGCTGATTTAATTGCAATGCTTCAATAAAAGGAATGGATAAGCTTTGGTTCTAGTATGCCAATGCTGGGCATAACTCTCTTAGATGTTTTAACGTAGATGTCATATTTCAGTGACAGTTTGTATCTTGCTGAAATTTCTCAGGAACTGCTCATCTTATGAGTGATATCTTGTACTGTTGTATTGAAAAATCAACCATTTCTATCACAATGCATTCCTATTAAAGACTTTGAATTTTTTCCAATAATAATAATGTATATAACTTGAGATGTTAGTCTTGCATTAACGTTTGTTGTCCTCTTTAACAATTATATATATATATATATACATTTGTATATATATATATATATATATATATATATATATATATATATATATACATTTGTATTTTTGTGTGCATATACGCATACGCATATATATGTATGTACATATATACGAATATATGACCTTTTGCATATTTAGAAGTGTGTACATATATATAAATACGGGTATATATGAGCACGTGTATGTGTGAGAGAGAGTGTGTGTATGTGTTTATGCGTGTGGGAGTGTGTATGTACTTGTGTGTATGTATGTGTAAGTTTTGTCGCTGTATTTTTCTCCTTCTTTTCATCATACATCCACAGTGTTTTTAAGAATAGAATCAATAAAGTTTTCAATTGCTTTTTGCTGCAATCTGATGCAGTATATGCAACTTGTCAGTCACAAGATTTGGCAATAACGAAGTACAAGTTTTTAAGCAACGCCTCTATCAAAGGATGCCACATGCGACGAGGAGGAATTTATTTCCATAGACTCAGAGTCTTCGGATTAAGCGATAGAAGAGTTGAACAGTTCCTTGCTCTCTCACCTATGTTTTGCCTGGCTTTCGTAAGTCTGCATTGGAAATAATTGACAGATATGGCCTTCAAGTTTCTCGTTATATGGTGGTTCTACTGCCCATAGCGTTAGATGTCTACAATATGCATACATACACATACACTCCAAACATACACGCACATGTACTCATCCCCCCATATATATATATATATATATATATATATATATATATATATATATATATATATATATATACAGAGAGAGAGAGAGAGAGAGAGAGAGAGAGAGAGATACATCATTCAATACAACATAATAAATTACATATAATACAATATATATAATTATATTATATTATATCATATTATGTATTACATTATATATTACATTATATATTACATTAAAAAAACTTCCCTCTAGTAGAAATTAGAATATATGCACATTCTTTATATGGCGTTGAGGTACGGAAAAAGAAAACGACGGGAATTCTCGAGACGATCTGTTTCATGGTTTACTGAAATGGATGTATGGGCATCGACGCTGAAATATTGAACCTTTTATACATATTTAATAAAATAGGCCCATAATACGATGTTCCAGTCGTGTATTGAGACCACTTTAATAAAATTTATTAAGCGAAATCATATGGTATTGAGTCAATGTTATAGATCGATACTCAATCTTTTAACACACATAATACACATTTGTGTACATGTTATTTACCAATACATTTGTGTGAATATCACTGCAATAGAGTTTGAGAAATATTCATGATAGGGCCCTACGTCCTAGTTTTTTATGAAAGTGACAGAAATATTTATTCTCTCGCTTGCATTTTTGCTAAATATTTGTTATATGCATCGAAAGGCATATTGAAAAAAAAAAGGAACAAATATATTTAATTTTGTATCAGTTCACTAGAAGAATTCCCTAGAAATAAAGCAAAATATGTTGAATATGCTTATGACTTAATTGCGTATTTAGGGGAAAGTCACAAGGGCTGTAATTTATATTCAATTGCTGTAACAGAAACTGGAAACCGCAGGAAATGTTTACATAAGCCTAATATTTACTCCGATTCGGTATTGGTCGGCACTTTCATAGAGAAATATAACTTATGGTTTGAAATATTAAATAACATTTTGTTTCTATGAAACCAATCCTTAAATAAATGATTAAAGATTATTATAATTTCTTGGTATTTAAAATTTTCTAATAGTTAAAATTTAATTATTGTTATGCAATTAAATATTACATCATTCCTCGAAAGCCGTTTCGTGAATGTAAGGGCGTACTTTCATTAGTAGATTACTTTTAGGAAGAAAATTACTCTAAAAATATAAATTTCTAAAGATGACAACATGATTCTTTGATTTCAGTCACAAGATTCGGTAATCGAATAAAATAATTAAGCATACAACGGACATACTGTTCAAAATGTATAACTTTCTACATTCATATATGGAAATAAAACAATCAAATAGCACATAGAACTCATTACGAAATGGAGAAAATGTGCGGAATGATATAATAACTATTCTAGTTGCTTTACTTCATCTGATCTTTTAGTGGCACATTCAGGTCCAAGCGTATGTTCTCAGATATGTCGACCCTGAAAGGATGAAAGTTAAAGGTGACTTCGGCAGAATTTGAACTCAGAACATAAAGACAGGCAAAATGTTAGTAAGCATTTTGCCCGGCGTGCTAACGATTCTCCCAGCTCAGTGCCTCAACAGTCAACACGCCACCTTATCCTAGAATATAAATATCGGTTTCAAATTTTGGCACAAGCTGAAGGCCAGCAATTCCTAGGAAAGGGATAAGTCGACTACATCGAACTCAGTTCTCATATGGTACTTATTGTATCGACCCAGAAAGGATGAAAGGTAAAATCGAACCTAGTGGCATTTGAACTTAGAAATTGATGTCGGAATAAATGCCACTAATAATTTATTACTGCAAAGTAACAACTCTACCACCACGCCGCCCGGTGCGTGAATATAAATGTTACTATCACTCATTGTTGTTTCTCTTGAGATTTAAACTCGCGAATGTGGTTGGTTTAATGAGTTTGCCTAATCAAATATTTAGTCACTTCTTGGCGAAGTAGAGCACTACGAAATGTAGTTTATAATCACTAGTGTACTCGTATGTACATATATTACTCTTATGTTATATAATGACTACCTCATGTTCTCATTTCATATGTATTATATTTTCTCGGACAGACGTAATATCGAGATGATATATGATATCTATGATTATATAATGTCTTGCACTTCGTGTATATAACGTATGAATCTTTGCAGCATATATGCACGTATATGAATATACGCAAATATATGTATGTATGTATATATATATGTGTGTGTGTGTGTGTGTGTGTGTGTGTGTATATATATAGGTTGCCTGAAGCATTGTCCATAAACATGGTTTTAATATTTTGAAACTAAATTAATAAGAAATAATGCGGTGGCTTGTACTTTTACCTTAATTTTCAATATTTTGATGTTAGAAATCTTTCTTCAGGAAATATTCGGAGAATTTGAGTTTTCTGCTAATTTCTCTATTCTATAGTTTTTATCAATACACATCACGTATATAAACATATATACATGCTCTGTGTGCGTAGTGTGTACGTGTGTGTGAGCGCGTGCATGCGCGCCTGTGTCTGTGTATTCATAAACGCTTATGTATCTCCTGATAAGATGAGACCCACAAGGTTCCATTAATTAAATCACTTGACATCCTTGCAGTATTGTTTCTTTCTTTGAAGTCTAAATGAACTTCATTTTATTAAACTGTTATTGAAATGACGCATGTGGACTTGCTTTGTTGGTCTCTTCTGCTTATTTTATGGTGCCTGAGTTAAAAACTGTCTATCTTTATTCATTCATTATTTATTAACTGGCAAATTGAGAAATCGGTATGCATAGAATGAAAAATAAATTAATAAAGCCAACTCGTACATTTAGTCGCAAACTAGAACATGAACAAATGATATTCATGTTCAAGTGACAGTAAAAAACTGAAGAGACAATCCTTTATTGTGATGAGATTAAGCTAGGATTCAAGCATGAGTTGACCACACAAAAAGCAATTATCATGAATGAATATGCTACTGTATTCTAAGAGTAACAAAGGAAAAAATTAACAGTAAAATCAACGAGATCAAAAACTAAAATGTAAACAGCATTAAATTATTCCGTTTTTCTTATTGAACTGGTAGAATCAATAAACTAAAAGTTAGGAGAAAAAATAAATGAAGTAAAACATAGTCATAACTAACGTTCATACATTAATTATATTTGATCTGCAGCGTATCGAAAATATTGATTACTTTATTTCTGTTTTCATTAGACTTAAACACATTTTGTATCGTTTGTATAGACATTCGATTGAGTGGAAGGCACTATATTACCATACGCTGTTATTTTGTGAACTACTGAAGAGTGAGAGTTAATGCTGAAAATTTTTATCTGAAGCTGAAGCTTATGGACTCTGAAGGAGGCTACGAACAATAATTTAAAATGTTTTGTTTCATACTACGAGCATATCGTACAAAACAAATTACATCCTAAAGTATTTTTTTTTTAATTTTTGTAAACGGGAGTAAATGAAAATTAATATTTTTAATTATCCTTAATTGTTTATCTTGTGTAGTCAATATGAAATTCATATAAATCGTTCTTTAGCACACAAATCTTATTCAAGTAAAGTTGTGAGAAAAAATGTTACCTATTATATACACGTAAGAAAAAATAGGGAAGATACATTTCTTTTATTAGCCACACAGGGCTCAACGAAGAAATAGGGAAGATAGAACCAATCATTGATTAGAAGTTATATACTGCAGTGGATATGATAGCAGGGACCTGAGAAATTAGATAAATAGCTTATTAGCTCAGTAATATTGTCTCACTTACAACCAGTAAGTCTCCGCATAACATGAATTAAATAACTCCAGAAAATGCAAACCAATGTGTGTTATTGTAATTAGTCATTTAACCTATGAATGTTACTTTTTGCAATCTTAATCAGTTTATGATGCATTAGAATGCAAATGTAATTAAAATATTTATAAATTATGTGGGAGAAATGTAACATCATAAAGAATAGTTCTGTTTTTGCATATTTTTATCGTTTGATGCTTTCAATCCAGTGACTATGTATTCTTTTATTACATGAATGATTCAATATTATTCTATTCTATCTATATTGCGGCATGCTGATGGTTACCATAAGCCCACCACAGCATTACTGAGTTTGCTCAAAAACATTGAGTATTGCTTCTTTGTCATCATTCTAGCAATGCTTGGTATTCGTCAAAATTGTTTGTGGTTACATTAACAAATCATGCGATACATGGACTAAATTACTTCAAACAATTTTGTCTTTTCTTTTTGTTATTCTTTATTAGTTTGTGACACTTAGTTCCTCTTCATAATCGTATCATTGAAAAACAACAACAAAAAAACAATAACAAATGTTGAAAAATCCCCCCTTCTCTCGATAGATGTATGTTTTACTCGGTACAAAACTGAAACACTCGTGAATTTGGCTGAACTGCAACCTCTAACAAGGTTTTTTTCCCCCACTTACGAGTCGGGTCGTATTATTAATAAATTCCTTGTCGAACATATAAAATTTTATATGTTATTTAGGTTGGCATTTCCTTTGTAGGAGGGCGTTGTATTGCTGAAATGTATGTCAATAAACCGCAGTTGACTTACCCGTGATTGTAAGTAATTATATAATTTAATAGAAACCCAACAATTATAATGAGGTGTGCAAGGTTACCCATGCAAGCCCTGTTATTCTCATATATAAGGCACATGGTGTGTATTAAAAAATGGAAGGTGTATAATGCTTGCGATCTCGTGCGTGAGATGATGTTCAATAAGATGTATTAAATAATTGCTTATCATAAAAAAATATTAGCGTAGTAGATTAACATCCATCCTATTATAGAGAAATGAAAGATTTGTATCATGAAAGTTAGTAGCCTACGTTTTATAATCAAATGATTATCATCCTTTCGCTTACTCTCAAAAATCTAGTCGAACAGTAATCTTTCGCTCCATAAATATTGCTGAATATTGGCATCATTGTCGTAATTCATAGTGAATTTAACAATCGTTAGTGATGACTTCTATATAGTAAAGCATCGCATAACAAGTTATAACATTTACAAAATACTTTCAAATTAACATTTGAATAATACAGCAAGGCGAGACATAAGTAGCAGCAAAAGGTAACTTGTAGAATAAAAAATAAAAGGTGATTGCTTAAAGAAAAATACAATTGCTGAAATGTGTATATATTTTCCACCCGAAGATGGTGTGTGTGTGCAGTGGAATTGATGTCAATTAGAAGAATAAATATGGATGAAATATATATTTATTAAGTAAATAAATGAAATTGAAAATGTTTGCAACACAAATTATTTGTCTTTGATTTTAATAAGTTAACCAAAATAAATTCGCATTGCCTCATCGTTGGTAGCCAGCAGTTTCCGTTCCTGTACATGCGAGTATATATATGTATGTATATGTACTCCTCTGTCAGTATGTTGGTCTACCTGACTATCTATTTATCTATTGATCAATCGATCTATTTACATATGTGTATATGTGTGTATGTATATGTATTTGTGCATGCGCACAAATACACATGTACATATATGTATATATATATATATATATATATATATATATATATATATATATATATATATATATATATATATATATATATATATATATATATATTTATATAGGTGTGTTAATATAATGTATATATATATGTGTGTGTGTGTACGTGCGTATGTGTATGTGGACACGGGTAAGCTCAAACACACGTGTGTGTGTGTGTGTGTTCTTTATATTGGCTGTTTGTAGTAACTAAACATATTTATTGATTTCTGAACTGGATGGAGTAATATACGATTGTTGATAATTTTGAGTATCAGTTTGCGAGGTTCAAAAAGTAACATAGTAGATTACATATGAAATCAATCAGAAGTAAATTATGAATCGAGAGGCAGGTTGTAATGAAAACATTTAGTCCTCATTCTAGAGATGACATTATATGACATACCCATGGCAATCCAAAATCCTAATGTTTTCTATAATAATGACTCCATGTAATCAAACTTTTAAACATCAGAAGTAAACCGGGAAATATTCTACTTCTGAACATCTATTACTTTTGTCCGATTAGTAATTCATGCTACGTATGTAAGAGAGTTTATACATGCGTGATGTGTCACCATATATGAAGGAATTGAGAGACAGCTAAAAATCTATGAGTACAAGTATACAATATGCTATCGCTATTCTAAGTATAGATGACAGACGAAATGCTTCATAAATCTGTAAGCCTTAATAATTATAAATGAGATTACATGCGATTTCAACAGCTAAACTATAACCACTAAAGTATGATTAGTGCATGACCAAGAAACCAATAAAATCTAGAAATTAGTGTTCCTTTTATCCTACTGAACACTATTACAGTAGTTTTAGATTAGCAATAAATTGTAGTTTTTAATTATTAAATAACGAAGAACGATTAGTTCAACATTAAAGTAAGGACTGTTTACTAATGCATATGCAACAATGTAAGCTGTTATCAATTAAAAAAATATATAACAAAATCATATAATTAAGTACGTCATATAGTATGTGACACAAATATTTGCAAACAACTAAATATTCGCTCACATGTTCTTTGAAACAGTTGTAAATTTGAGGTTGCAACATCCATATTTACAGAACTATCAAGAGAGATAATGTCAAATTGTTATATAAACAAGAAAATGGCAACAGCAATAACCATAAAGCATAACTATAGGCTGCTCTCATTCCAGTTCTCAATGGAGTGGCCGTTAAAAGACACCAAAGTAATTAGGTTAAATTTTATTTGTGAAATACACTTATTTTGAATTCGCGGCAGACAGTGGTCTGCGTTTGTAGTGGTGATTTGGGGGAGGCGCTAGGAATGTGGTCTGGAGGACAAGCATACGGCTGCTCAATGAGTTTTGGAAAGCATTGCTCTAGACTAAGTCGTGGTGAATTGAATATATCTACGATGCCGGGTATAGACAGGCATCGATTGCAATTAGAATAATTATGATGAAAATGTAATAGATCCCACTCTCTACCGAGTGGCGCTTTATTTACATGCTTGAGCGTGAGAGGATGTGCATGTGTGAATGCGCATGTGCGTCATTTTCTATTACCTCACGTTTACTAATGACTTGTGATTGCAATTGAGTAGACAGATAGTCTGTAGAAGACTGCGAGCCGCATTGGACCTGTAATTCAAAGAGCCAAACTTGTTCAAATTTATTCAACAAATGCAGCAGTTACTCTATGAAGGAGTACTTAAATTGCGAAACGAATTTGTTTAAACACTCTATAAATACCAGCAGCCTGTCAAAGGAGATTTTAATCCACACAGTATCAAGGCAAGGTATAATAAATATGTACCAAATGGTGTAATTATAAACAGGGCAAATTTTTAGACAATTCTCTAAAGACTAAAAAACAGTGAAGAACAACCTTAATTGATTTCCTAATGAGAAGAGTCTGAAGCATTTTGACAATCCCCAGAGAAAGAAGTAGCCAAACTGTTTATATACTCAACAAATGCAACAGTTACTCTATGAAGGAGTCCATAATTTGTATCCCCAATTTGAAACCTGTCGTATATATATATAATCAACGGGCTTCTTTCAGTTTACGTCTACCAAATCCACTCAAAATGCTTTGGTCGATAGAAGAACTTATAGCAGAAGAGACTTGCTGAAGGTCTCACGCAGTTGCACTGAATTCCGAACCATGTGGTTGATAAGCAATTTTCTTGATACAACATCAAGCCTATATATGGAAAAAATAAACATTGAAATATAAACGTCTCTTAATACCCACACATTTGAAATGTACACTGCTAAGCTGTTTAATCACCACATGTGGGCAGCATAGAACAATTCAACATTTACAAACATTAGAATAATAATATTTAATATAATTATTTTTATGTGAAGAGATCCAGATTTTATTTATTTATATATTCCTTTACAATAACGATTAAGCTGTTAGAAATTCAGTATTATTTTCTATTCTGAGAAGTAGATGCTGGTGTAGGTTTGTTAATTGCATTTTCACATTATTTTGAATTGCAATACATTTTACAGAATTTGAAATTTTTGAAAATCTTATACGTTCATGAGATTAGATTTTTTACTCGTTTAATGCAATAACGTTTTATCTGGTACAGGTATTTGAAGATAATCTGTTATGCAATGTGATAGATAGATAGATAGATAGATAGATAGATAGATAGATAGATAGATGGATGGATGGATGGATGGATGGATGGATGGACGGATGGATGGATGGACGGATGGATGAGTGGATAGATAGATAGATAGGTATATAGATATATGCATACAATCATACATATATATCTGTATCTATCTATCTATATATATATATATATATATATATATATATATATATATATATATATATATATAGATATATATATATATATATATATATATATATATATATAGATATATATATATATATATATATATATATATAGAGAGAGAGAGAGATAAAGAGAGAGAGAGAGAAACAGAGACAAACAGACAGACAGAGGCAGAAGAAGAGTGAGAGAGGTGGAGGGAGAGAGAGAGGCAATTATGCGGATAAGCTAATTTGAAACGTTAATTATATTAAATTTGTTAAATATATACCATTCAGCAAGACCAGAAAACAAAGCACGGAAAGGCATGATGGGACGGTTACTACACACCCAAGCCTAATATCCACAGAAGCAATATTAATACTGAAACGCAGACTTGATCCCCAATTTAATATGGAGGTTGGGTTAGAACTTAAAATACGTCATTTACATTCAGGGTATACGAACTTGTGTTGCATAAAAACACTCATAATTATATTGTTAAGTGACGACAACCGTCTGCTACGGTGGCCAGAATAGCCAAATCACGAGATTTCTCCCGGCTGTTTGCTCCCCAGTGACAGATAGCCAGCAGAGACAAAGCAGCCGAATATTCCGCCAAACATATAAAGAATATCAATGTCACAAATAGCTGGAGGGCTTATCAAAAAATATTTAATAGTGATGTGAGCAGTATTAACACCAAAACGCCATCTTGTTCTCCGGATTAACGTGTTAGAATCGCATTATTTAGATTTGGCTGTATATTAACAAATCAATGCAAAAAATGATATGTGGCTCATGTATATTCATGCAAACATGTAAACAATATATTCCACACTGAAATTATTATTACATGAAGAAAGCTGCGAAACGACCGTAATGCTAAGGACATCATGTGGTTAAATAAGAATATTCATATATGTATGTGTGTATCTGTACACACACAAGCATATATATATATATATATATATATATATATATATATATATATATATATATATATATATAAGAAAAAAGAGTTCATAACTCTAACTAAAAACACTTGTCTCCCCTTATTCACACACTTCCTGTTTTGACACCACATTTCCTGCTTAACACAAACTTTTAACCCTTTTTTTAAACCTAACAAAACTCTCAACTCTCATGTATCCTTATTTTTCCTACCAATTTAAACATGAACTACTATTGAACTACAAAAGGTCAAAGACAATATAATGTATGGGTATATTTATTTTTTTATAGATTATTGTTTTATATATTATTTTCTTCATTTTGTACTTCTTTGTAAAAAAACATTTTCATTCTCCTTCTTCTTGATAATTTGCTTCTTCGCAATGAAAACCGGTTAGAAAAAATCTTTATTAAATTATGCTTCCAGTTCAGCATTCTGGCTTTTTTTCATTTTCCTATATATATATATATATATATGTGTGTGTGTATATATATATATATATATATATATATATATATATATATATATACATATTCATATATACACACATATATACTTACAAACATACGTACACACACCCACACAAGTATACATATATACATACATTCACACAGACACACACACACACACACACACACACACACACACACACACACACACACACACACACATATATATATATATATATATATATATATATAGACACACACATATATACACATACATACATACATATACATACACATGTGGACATACACTCACATATACATGTATACACAATCATATACACATGTATATTTACACACACACATACATACATCTAAATATAGACATATATTTTTTTATATAAAAAATACATCTACACAAATACTCTCCCATACTTAATCACAAGTACACTCATATATGAATATGTAAAGAAACCTATGTATAAATATATACATCTGTGCACAAAAAGGTACATACATCCAAAAAATCATACGTAAATGCAAATTGATATATTTTTTAAAAGAATTTTTATTCATTAAGATAGAAGAAATACATATAATTATATATATATCTATATATATAGAGAGAGAGAGAGAGAGACAGAGAGAGAGAGAGAAATAGAAACAGTGATATTAAGAGAATGTTAGTTATGGCCAGTTCATAGGTTTAGCCAGGGTTTGGCGTCCCTAAATATCTCAACTTTACACACGTCACGTCAGACCAGAGGCCAGCGATCATTAGCGACTGACGTGACGTGTGTAAAGCTCAGCGTTTTATGGACGTAACGTCGTGGGTAACCTTAAACAGCGGCCATAAGTAACATTCTGTAAAAACGCTGCTGCTCCATGACTTATAGTGTGCTTCTCTTATATACATACAAATTAAAGCAAATCTATATTATTGATATGTTTAGGCTAAGAAGTGATACTTGTATAAGTTTCTATACTCTATACTCTGGTACATGATAAGAGCTGAAATACATCATCTGGAAGGCTTTTGTTTTATAAAATATATTTAAATATCTATTTGAAGCTACCTCTTCCGATACTTTTTTCTTCGGTTCGTTGACTGAGAGTTTATGAGACAAATTGTCTTTCTCTGTTAGAGATGCTAACGTACACTTAAATTTGCGACTACATTAAAGTTTAACCGGCTTCCGTTTATCCTGTACTTATGTGTTTGTCTTTGAGATATCGGACTTAAAAAGTGTTGAACGTCTTAGTGTATTTAGTGTGTAATCAGTTTTATCATTTGCTTCTGAAATTTCTAGATATTTTTATTGCAATAGAGAAGATTATAGAAGGTTCTGTTATTTTGTAGCAGATTAGCTATCTATAAGACTATAATATTGATAAGAGTATTAGAATCATTATATGAGCAATACTAGTCTGTGTTGATATATAGAAAATATCTAGTGGGTATACTAAATACGTTATTGTTACTTATGGTTCAATTTGGTGTAATGTCTTGGATGTTAATGTTTACGTCTGTCAGTAGAAGACATTATATATAAAGGGAGGGTGACATATAATAAAATATAGACGTTCTTCACAAACTCTAAGACATCACCGAACGGTATTAAAAACTGGTGCATTACAATGACGATTCCTCTGTGGCACTTACCGCAAATTAATGTTAACAAAATAATCCAATCATAGCTGTCAACTCAAAGAAAATACCTCTGAGTTGACGAACATTATAAACTGAAGATTTTACAATAGTAGAAACAGAACTTCACATTATAAAGGCCCCTCATAATTCTCCACACTACTAAAATACTAAGCCTTAAACATTAGAAAATGTTCATACAGTAATATGATTTTTCATATAACTGCCTATCACCACCACTATCAGACAAAATTGAACTATGAATAACTCATACCTTTAGACATTGTCCATCAGATTTTACTACTTCCATAGATTAACAAAGATAGATATAAGGTAGGCAAATGCAAATATTCATGTAATTCTAACATTTACGAAATTTGATAGTCGTGAGACTTACGATTAAAAACAAATCCCTTGTGTTTGTCGATTGATGGACACTCAACCGCGTATAGACGTCTTCGGCAATAACACTGATATCGGAATATACAATTAAGCAACAAAGCTTTGTTAAATGAGTAATATGTCCGAAAGGAAACAATGATATACTTAGACATACTCAATAAATTTATACTTTCTGGTATATTTTTATCTACAGTCTTCTTCACTATTAAATAGGTGCTCATGAAATACGAATTATATGTACGGAAACGTATACATGCGTGCATATATATCTATGTTTATATATATATATATATATATATATATATATATATATATATATATATATATATATATATATATATATATATAAACATGTATATACATATATATACATACATGTATATATATATTTATATATATATATATATATATATATGTGTGTGTGTGTGTGTGTGTGTGTGTGTGTGTACGTATATATGCCTACATCCATACATACATCATACATTCATACATATATGTACATACATACATTTATACACACATATATATATATATATATATATATATATATATATATATGTATATCTCTGTGTGTGTGTGTATACATATATATATATATACATATACATAATGCATATATAATATATACGTTCACGTATCTACCCTCAAGTACACACAGACAGAACAAAGTAGGTAGTTTCCTACCTATTAGTATGCGCAGCTTAACCTGTATAATATATAACAATATATCAGAACAAAGGCAGCAGTATCCATTATAATAATTCAGTTTCATTTAAGCTTCACTCGCCTCTAGATAAACGCCTATAGCCTATAATAACACTTTCCATAATAGTTCTAGTATTGAATCGCACCTCTCTCTTTCCTATCTTTCTCATTTCACTCTCTATCTCACTCTCTCTCTCTCTCTTCATGTATCCATCTATGAATCTCTTAGCATCTATATATATATATATATATATATATATATATATATATATATATATATATATATACACATATATATACCTACATACACACACAAGCAAGCAGAAATGCATACATGGAGCGAGAGCTAATATACAAACATAATCTATGAATTGATAAAAATAAAATAATGAAAGTATGTGTGGGGACGTTAAAGAAAAAAACCTCGAAAAACACTCAATGAAAGTAAGTGAAAGTACAATAAATTAAGAAAAACAATTTTAATATTAAATAGTGTTCTTTTGTTTTTTCGTATTTGCATATCATAATTAAGTGTGAGGTCATAAAAAATATTGAAAAACAAGACAATCTAAAATAACCGCATAAACTCATAGCGCTTAATGATGTATTATACGGATTAGGTTCTGTTCAATATGCTGTGTTCTACCAAGAATGCATTATACGTTTTAAAAAGCACCACTATGAAATAAATTGTACTAGTAGTAGTAGTAGTAGTAGTAGTAGTGAGCGAGTGAGCGTGTGTGTGAGGTAATGAGTGAGTGAGTGCAGGATAACGTGAATGTATGCCATTGTTGGAAACTTCTGGCGATAAGCCAATGCAATAATGAAAATATATTTTGATTTTTGTTTTTTTCTAAACGTAAGCGGTCTCGTGTTTTTTTTTTTTTCTATATGGCATTGAGCATTTTTTGCTGATAAGAACGGTAGTGACGCAAAGAGGTTTACTATAGGTAGACTAAACGCAAACACATGAGGATTTAAGAATATTTCCATTTACATAGAATTTTCGATTAAGCCCCTCAAAATATGTGCAGAGAAAGCATACACATAGGCAAATGAACGTATTTACGCTCAAATTCATTCATTCATATATATATATATATATATATATATATATATATATATATATATATATACATATATATATTCATATACATATACATATACATATATACATATATGTATACATATATTTATATGTATGTGTACGTATATATATACATATACATATATATATATATATACATACATATATATATATATATATATATATATATATATATAGATAGATATATGCAAATATACATACATATATGTACATGTATGTGTATGTGTGTGTATATATATATATATATATATATATATATATATATATATTTATATATATCATGTTTAAGAACATGTCAGTAGGCACACAAAAGGCACGAATTGATTAGTGCTGAGATGACATAAAATACCTAAGATCCAGCATCGAACGATGGGCGACGCAATCCAGGTTAACAATCATTAGCCATCGGATATACGAGAGCGGTCGAATCGTTGCAATTAGATGAAGAACAGGTGGTTGTTAGTGGCATCAAAGCATTCCTAATTTGGTGAAACAGATGTGAGTATAAGCATAATTAAGCAGAAATCGAATGTAGCAATTCGTAGATAGATATATATCCACAGAGTTCAAACTCTAGCATAAAACCCTAAAACCCCAAAATGATAGAGGGTAGGTTGTGTGTATTTGTGTGGGTGCGTGCGTAATTTGCAAGAGCGAGAAAGAGGGAGAGAGGGAGAGAGAGAGAGAGGAAGAGAGAAGGGATGGAATTTTATAGTGTAAGTGGAGTGGTGAAAATCCGTCGGTTACGACGACAAGGTTTCCAGTTAATCCCATCAACCTGCATGTGAAAGTAGCGTGCAAGTGGCTATGTGTCACGCTGAACCTCGGAGAGATTCAGCGTGACACATATGAACTCTAGAAAATCTGTCGCAAGAAGCTCTACCTCACAAATGTCAAGCCCGAAAATTAAAGCGCACAACGTCGGGAAACATGAAAACGAAAATTCCCATGGGTATCAGCTTACAGAAAGGAAGAAAAGAGATTCCATTACGTGAAATAAGATTTGACCTCACAACATCTGAGAAGGAACACTAATAAATGTCATTTAGAAGTAATATATGAGAATAAATAATACCTGGACATACAGCAGCGACCTCACATATTTCGTACCATAGGTTATCTCACCCATTAACACGACGGTAATTGATGTCGCTGCTTTCTCAAATGATACTGACCTCGGACAGCCTCACGGCAATGGACAGTATTTTTTACCACTTCAAACATATACAACATTACTTCTTTTCGCTACTTAGCGACCGGATGTCACCAATGGAATCCTTAACATTTTCCTCTAGAGAGCGTTTTCAAATTACCTCAAACACTTTTCATTCTTGATTTTGTTCATCAAATCATAAATGCTCATAACTGCGTCTAAGACTCTTCAAATAATGTGGAACCGAATCAGATAGTTATTAAAAATGTACATGTGTGTACATGTATCTATATTTATTATTTTATAGTATGTTCTGTATGTGCACCTCTCTTCATATATAAATGGAAGGTTTATGCATTCCGAATATTCTGTCTATTGAATGAACTTGAAGTTTAATAAACGGTATGATGCGCCCACAAAATCATAAATAACCCTAGTGCATACCGTGTTCAAAGACATGTTAGATAACGATTTTGATAAACTGCATAAATGGTTTTGATGTGTTTTTTTCATATTTGATTACAAATGATTCTGTAAGGAAAACGGCGTGTATAATTATTCGTGGTAAATAGCTTTCGCAGCATCCATAGAAAGTTAATTAATCTGTTATGTTATTTACAAATATTCTTTGCTTTTATTTCTAATAATGAAATAATTGTTAATTTGCTCTAGACCAAAATATTCACATGTGATAAATTGTCTATTTATTCTGATTAGAACTGTCGAAGCTAGGAAATTATAATTAATCTGAGTAGCTCGGAGGAGTGATAGAAAGATTGCAGCTGCGGAGGAAATGTATTTCACGTATTCATATTCAGCCGTTTACTGTTATTTTTAATGTGTCTAAAGTGAATGAATTATGTCGTCGTAATTCTCTTGTGTCTGTTTAATTGACTTTCTTCTCCCAACCGTACAGTTTTAGCTCTGAGGTAATAAAATAAAGTATATAGATGATTATATACAAATACCATTTTAGATGCTGTCGTTGATATGAGCTTACAGTCTCACATTTTAAAAATATATTTACTACGTTTAAATTTCGCATGCTATTTTTGTGATCATATTCGGTCATCATTGTCTGTGTTGATAACATTTCAACTTAGTTAAATGTCATCTCAGAAGTACAGGTGAACTTACTTCACTATAAGTAAGTACATTTTCAATGACAGCAAACATACTTCTCTAAGGCAACAAATGGGCACAATATATAGGCATTCAAATGTTCATGACATAATTAAAGAACTGCCGTATATACGACATGTTAGACTATTCCAATAGTAAATAGAATTCATAAGCGTGCAAATATCTGTTGTTGTTTGTAAATAACTTTCATCTAAATTATTAGTGTATGAAATAACATCTCGTGATTATAGTTCATAAAGCGTAGGTGATATCGATGGAATATCACAAGATAAGATAAATAAAATTGTTTAAGATGTTCCTATGTGTTTGTTACGTAATTAATTCTTAAAATTTTTCAGACATTTTGTTTTTCTCAAAATCATTCAGTGCAGATATTTAGTGAGTAGCAAGTGTACAGTCTCTAATAACTGAAAATATGAGCTCAAACTGTGATAGTTGTGAAGTATGTGCGAAGTGTAAAAATATATATCCACTGTATATTTATAGATTGATAAACAGCAATCGATAATGTTTGAAACTAAAAAATTTCAGTGCTGAGAGTTGTATATGATCATTAGCTAATCCAATTTTACATGAAATACTGTATCTTTCGCTGGCTTAACCGGACGTAGTTTTATATACGATGAAAATGAAGAAGGATATATGAAATTGAGAAATAGAAATTCCAATTTCACCCTTTGAAATTATATGGCACGTCAGAAGCTTTCTTGTACCTGCTGGTCAATGAAATGACTTTAACAAAAACAGTTGAACAAAAGAAAACTGCTTCCATCCAAAATCCTAAAAAGACGCTAAATAGTTCAGCATGGACCACAGGCAGCATTCTGCAACAAGTCTCTCCATTGTAAATATTGATACTAAGCTATGCCACTAAAAATATATCATATCTGAAAAGGTAATAAAGAGCTAACAATATCTCATAATCCTGTGTTTAAACACTTATCGATCGAGTTATTACAATTATATTACCAAATTTAACGCTTACCTCAGATGTTGCTTTGATATAGGTACAAAACTCATCACCGACTTTATAGAGGACTTATGCTATAATTTTAGCGAAGATGAGCAAATATCTGTGTGGTTCTCGATCTACTATAATTTACAACCAGATCGTATTTTCATATTCTACCGCCTGACATACAGGATACATTAAAGGACGTAATCGTGTTCAAACAAAATCTAGGAAAAACTCAGAATGATCTGTATTGCAATAAATTTTATCAGTTGTATTCACAAATTCCACTGATTTGATGCTAAACAGCAACAGCGGATATTAGAGCATTCGCTATGCACATCAACAGAACTTTCTTCCAATGGCCTGATCTTACTGCATTTATTAAATTTATGATGCAGTGTGCATTAAAGGTAGTGAGGGGTAATTATGCTGAGAAACAGCAATGTTATTCAATTATTGATGTGTTAATTACACCGGAAATTACGTTGGATCGTCTCCCGAAATATTTCAATCTTGATACATCTCGTGGGCAAAACATACTTCAACGCTTTTACGGTCTTAGCTATGAGAGAATCGCAAAACAAGCGAGATTATATACTGTAGGTGGAAACATATAATAGATTAAAAATGATATTAATGTTTCTAATATAGGTTTCAAACTGTGGAAAGAGGCCAGCTATGTCGTTGAACGAGACTAGTGGAATCTACAGCTTATTAGACAATTATTTTATGGACTCCAAAATTATGAAAGACAAAATCGACGAGGAATTTGTTGTCATAAAGTAAAGACCAACGAAATGCCGCTAAGCTTGCTCACAATTCTGCCAGTTCGCCGAGGAATTAATGTTTCTAATACTGAACACACAATTATTGCTGTTACCTATCAAGAAAAATCTTGTCAACGAGGAACATCTCTCACAGAGATTGATCTCAAACTTTACATAATAGGTGTTGATACATTAAGATAGGCCTTCTTAGAGGACATTAAATTTACGAGATTCAGGTGGGCTATATCTTAGTTTCAGGACCGCTAACCCACTTGTTACTCACTGACTTACTCACTTGTTGAATCACCCAGGCTGGATTATTAGCTAATCCAATTTTACATGAAGCACTGTGCCGCGCTTGCCGTTCGCTGGCTTAACTGTACTTAGTTTTATATACAATGAAAGCAAAGTAAGATATATGAAACACAGGCTGGAGCCTCATAAAGGATCCCTCTGATCGAAAGGCACTTACACTTCTTTCTAAGTGTCACTATGCCATACAACCACTTGGGAATGCAAACGAAGACTGAATTTATCTGAAAGGAAAGATGAACCTCATAAAATGTGACTTTAACGCAAAGAGAACAGAAGAAATATTAAGCTTCCTCCTTGTGACTGGATACAATAACAATGCTATTATAGCACCTCCTCTGTCTTAACAACACTGACACTATCTTATCTCACCATAGTTCAGAGGAGAGATATCGTCAATGTTGGTGAACATGTATAATCAGGGAATCGTTCAACCACATGGTAAACTGTCGGCCTAAAATCTTATTTCCATGGGACATGCCTACGAAATCTCATTCATACGAAGCATAGAAATAAGCAAAAGTCACATGAGAGATAGTCACAACTTAGGAATCGTGAGTGGATAAAATATATTCCTCCTGAAGTTCGCCTCTATATGGAACTTATCTGGAAAAAAATTTAAAAGAAGGTGACAAACATGAGAGCCATACAGTTCTGTATCAAAAATATTTTCCGCTGTACACAGCAAAACATTTTGGTGATTCTTAAAATTTTTTATTGCGTAAGCAAATTATCGGTATCACACAGATATACACACCAAATGTTTTCGAAGGGAAGCACACGGATTTTATTTCTGTACCACATATTTCGCATCTTTGACCACACACACTGTTACGCAAGTACGTGGAAAGAGAGGTTGTATTGATTATTATCTAGTTACTGGAAGGCAACAGTTTCATAGACAGGTGGCTGAAGGTCAACAGCAGGATCTGATGTATGATGACCTTTAAAGTGCAACGTATAAAAGATTGAATTTTGTAGCTTAGTAAAACAAATCGCCGCATATCATCTTTTCATGTCGTGTAACTTATGAAAGATTAGAATAGCATTTCAAAAGCAAAACATTAAGAATATTTGTCGGTGCTACACTGCAACAACCTATTTCTCCAAATATTTTCAGAGCAACAGCGACAATCATTTATATTCTCTTGATTCAGATACATAGACAGCAGAATCTGCGACATCTTCATACTTGAAGAGCAATTCCCAAATATTTTCAGGTATGGAATCATATTAAACAACGACTGCAGTAGCAATGTCTATCTTACAAGTAGTCTTGTAAGACAATATCTATCTTACAAGTAGTTTCTACCCAGTTGTAAAGGTACCAAATACGAAGCCCACGCAGTAGATATATGTAACCAAAGTGCGTTTTCTTCATCCAGTCTTCGTAATGCACATTCTGTTTGATGACCCGACAGGCTCTACGCACACAGAACTCCTCCATCAATCTAGCATAAGCAGTAGTAACTGCATAAAATCAAAATCCATGTTTAGTCAGATGTGTGCGTTAGTTGAAGCAACGTTCTATCTTTAATAATAACATTATTGAAGCCATTCTTGACGCCAGGATTTTTGTTTATGAATGGGAATAAACAATGTCAACAATGTACGTTTAAGATGCACAACACCAATTGTAAATACCAACCGGAAAGTACACCAAAATTTTCTCATAATCAAACATTTAATGTGTAAATTAAAATAATGAGAACTGTTTACGATGAGTTTGACTAGAGACATAACATTTTTCAAAATGCTCTCATCTACTAAAATTTAATTCTAATTTTTTTATAGCAACATAGCTAATATATAGCTGTTAGCTCTTGGAAATATCTTTCATTTGACGTGTAAACCTAATGAATTTTATCATCCATGATATTTGAATGAATAGAAAAAGTTGTATAAATGAAAAGCCAGTAGCTCTGCTATATTAACTACAATCGCAATTCCAGTGAAGCCGTTGGTTGAACAACTGGCAAATGTGCATGGGTTTTGCCGCTCAGAGATGGTGGTTCAAACGTCTTCCGAGTTCGTCTTATATGTTTGGGAAGGAAAGGAAAAATTATTTTCTTTCTGTGTTGACACCTGGCACCTTTTATTCTTTAAAATGTATCGAACGCTCAGCAAGTGAACGAACAGAAATTCTATAATATACAACGCACTGCTACCTCCCATTTGGTAATGTACGTGAGGTTCTTGTATTGTGTAGAAATATCGATATTTCCTAAATATACTTGGTGACTGAGAATTTAAAAGGGTAATATTTCGTGGCATTAGACAATGTTTGAAATATTCATGTTTGGAATATCTGTTGGTTTATTCACATATATAAATATAAACACAAATGTATACATGTGTCTTTGTCTTTTAAAGTGCATTGGTATGTGTTTGTGTGTGCATGTTATGCATGTGCTAATCACATGATAGATTAACCCTTTTCTATACACATAAACGTACATACATGCATCTATGTACATGCATATCATGTATATATATATATATATATATATATATATGTGTGTGTGTGTGTGTGTGTGTGTGTGTGTGTGTGTGTGTGTGTGCATATATATATATATATATATATATATATATATATATATATGTATATATACATATATGTATATACATAGATCTATATAGATACATATATATACATATATATATATATATATATATATATACATACACATACATGCATATATAGTTATACATATGTATATGTGGAGAGAGAGAGTGTGTGTGAAAGAAAAAAAAATTAGAGAGAATATGTAGCATTTAAATGTACATATGGTATTGAAGTAAAATAGGCTGGGGACATTTTGAAGAAATTGATCATATTTCAATACAAATCATGTGAATTGTTATTTCTACGAAAATATATATTTCAAATTCCCTTTTCATAGAATGTCATACACGTTGATTTGATTTCTGATAGGGTTCACTTACGCATATTCCGCTTTAGAAATGGCACGATGAAACTGTGTTGAACATACGGTTTTCTGAAATCGAATCGATTACCATGGCAATACCTTGTTTGTTTGCCTGAACAATAACTATCTGAATCAATTCAATAACTTTTAACGAATAAATAAACCTATGTTGCTTATAACGAACATACACTCTCTATATAAATAAGATGGATAACTTTGGCGTGACAATAAAGCTATTTAGTGCTTCGCTTGAACTAGAAACATAAAGCCATTACCAAATAACTGAAAACACCAATCGATAATCATTGAATATATTCAGTCAGTATTGAATAATAACATTGACATCATCATCATCATTGGTTGATTTACGTGATGGGAAGTAATTCGTAAATGGAGTCTATAAATTATGCCATATCGTATAATGTAACTATTAATTACATAGTATTGCAAGAATCATACATAATGGGGGTCATGTCGCACCAGTGTAAGAAGTGAATGGAATATATATGTAGTGGAAAATTATGTTTGGATATCGTACAAATATCTCATTTAATGTATCTCTTAACTCCTCTAACGCTACATTGGTCTATGCATCAGAAATACTTAAATTGTCTCAATACATAATTTTACACTTTTAAAAAGATAAAAATTCGTACATTGATATACACTTTTACTATTTTACTATTTTATTTGTTTCAGTCATTTTATGGCGGCCATGCTGGTGCACTTTCGTAAGCCTAGTATTTATTCTATCGGCTTCTTTTGCAGATATATATATATATATATATATATATATATATATATATATATATATATATATATATACACCATTGACACTTTATAGAAAACGCAATAAAAAAAGAAGACGTAGTAAGGGTTTAGACGAGATTATTGGGCCTAAATGATGAAATTTAGGCATTCCGAGTAATAATTTGTAGCATAACATTAAATACATGTACAAATTGAGACGGACAAGTGCTTGATAAAATATATAAATTGGTTAAACATATATAGATTGAAAATCTGATGATCTTCGAACATTTTCCCAAACTTACATATAATGATGCAATTAAAATCTAAACGTGCATCGTCATCAAGATAAAAGCAAATGTGTAATCCAATTCCCCTTCTACCAACTTAATTTTATATACATGGCATCTGACCGGAAAATGATGTTATGCTATTATGTAAACTAAGTCAAATATAGTTACTCATATTTGTGTCTCTAAATGAGTTGTGAACAGGACAAAATGTAATGTTCGTATTTAGATACGTTCTTTTGCACTGTGCATCAATACATTCCTGGGATCAACCTTATCTTTTATTGTTTATATGACAGTTAATATTCCTACTGTCAGAATGAATTGCGTCATGGTGCTGTTTTTCTCACAGACGGTGTCCAAGTAGCCCTACTATACTTTGTAATCGACAAAATAAAACACAAACAAATAATATAGCGACAATTTTTCTAAATATATGGAATGCATTCTCTGTGTAGCTGTTTCCTATTCTACATTTGATGTCAGGGGTCTGTATTTTCTATGGGAGAGAAGTAGTGCTGGTTTTATGCTCCAACGTTGCATGACTGCAGTCTTGAAGATGAGATGTTATAAGAGTGTTGTTTCTCTTAGATTGACAGAGCCGTTTATTACCTATGAAATTGCATGTATATATGTTATTATGTATGAATTTATGCATGTATGCAAAACTGTACGCTTATAAGTGTGCATCCTTGCATTGGTACGTGCATGTGTGTATGTGGGTGTGCGTGTATGTATTTGTGCGTGATTGTGCTTGTAGGTGTTTGTGTAAATAGTTCCGATTTGTTGTTGTTCTTCTATATTTGCATTTACCGTTCGGTAACGCTGTCAGAGTTTCAATAGTGTTATTCTGAAAAGAGAAATAAAACTTTAAATTGAGAAAATATTGCACCAGTTGAAGAACACTAACAGGAACACGAAAAAGAAAAAAAATAATTCCCCGAAGCAAAACACAACAGTAGAAGATATTTTTGCAACGAAGAAAGAACTTTATAATATATTGAAAGCTTTGATTACAAGCCGATATTATTATTTCAGTAGAAAAATATCTATTAGTCGTCGAGAAATACCTGATTTTGTTGTTAAAACAGTTAATATCGTCAAATGTGGTCATTTTTCTGAGTTTCTATTAATGCATCGATCGAGCGTATAAAACATTATGAAAAGACTAAAATATATGTAATCACGGAACGTGTTTCAAACATGATTATTGCATCTTTTATTTGAAGGCGAACTATCGCTATAACTGACAAAAGGATCCAAAGAATACGTTTGTAAATATGTATGTGCTTTCGCGGGTGTTCCTTGATTTATTGTTTTCTGACAAATTTATATCAATAATTACACACGCACACATGCGCGCACACACACGTGTATATATATATATATATATATATATATATATATATATATATATATATCTGAAAACATACACATGTATTTATGGAAGAAGATGCAAATCATTATTATGTATATATATATATATATATATATATATATATATATATATATACACACACACATATATATATATATATATATATATATATATATATATATATATATATATATATATATGTGTGTGTGTGTGTGTGTGTGTGTGTGTGTGTGTGTACTTACATAATACTGTCATAATACATATATATCTGCATCTATATATGCAAATATTTTATTGATTTTTAAAAAATCAATATCCTTTATATAAGTGGGTTTTTTCTTACACATATTTCCAGGCCTAATTCGGTTTTAATTCATTCTTACATATCTGTCACGGTATACTGTTTTTATACAATTATATACCTCAACTCATTACATTCTTTTTCTTTATTAAGATGTATCCTAAAACATTGTCTCTGTGTTCATACGTGTATTTTTACTTCTTATAACTTGTATTTAATCTCTTGATTTACTTTTACCAGTTATTTGATTGTATTTTTATTGAGCATTATATTTTAAACATACTTCATATTTTATACAGAATATTTGCTTATAAAAGCTTGTTCTTTGTGAATATTAATGCCGTAATATCTGCTATTCGTTTCCTTTTTTCCTGTAGATAAATTTTATTATTGTCATAATGGTGATTTATTGTTACATTAACATCGAACCATTTTCATTAAATTCGTCTTCTTCGTATTTATACTGGCGTTAATGATAAATAGCGATGAAAATGGTAAATTATTGTTCCATGATGACAACTTCGTCTACACAATAAAACGATTCGTCTTTATGTAATGACTCTCAAGAATATAGGTGCCACTCCTTATCTTAATACAGTCCAAGCAGCAATCATAAAAAGCATTTCTCACATATTTCTTAACACTTCATTGTGCTATAGCTTGTCACTCCGATCGACTTATATGTACATTAACTGAGCCATTAAATACTGAGTAAGTAGCTATTGTTTTCGTAATCATAAATGATTATACAAATATACCAAGAGTTATTTCACAAAGCACATGCCTTACGATCACTATTTTCTGTAAAGCACGAAAAAACCTGATATGATAATGACATATCCACAGTATATTCAGTTAATTATAGAAAGCTTCTAGATTATGCAACAAACAAAACGGCCCAGATTTATGATGACAAATAAACTTAATTTTAGATTTTAAAAAAATATTTGAAATATTAATCAGAAGCTACGCATAACATGCTGTACCTTTAATTTCGTAGATCACGTGAAATAAATATTATCAAATAACTGATATAACTAACGCCGTGCTTTCGTCCTTATTTTTGTTGAGACTGGTCTTCTTTAAACGTAAATTAATTAAAGTAGTTACCTCTATCAGAATAATGATATCAGGATTCTTTCACATCGAAATAGATTTTGTTTACTATTACGGAATTAAACTTTTCATAAGGATTCATCTGTTAAGAAGACTAATTTACAATGAAGACTTACAAATAAGTATAGCATCTATCGCTATTATAGAGGGTGCATATAAGGACATTAAATATCACACTGGCGCAACGTTCAATGATACGTGTGTGTAATCAGTCACGTAACAAATACTCAATACTAACTTTCACTGGATACTTTCTACACGTGCTATATTAATTAGGTATGTACTCGTTATTTTACAGTGGAAACTTTTTTACACAAAGGCATGTGGATGTACGAGTATGTAGTTATGGATATATATGAATATATATGTGTGCATGCAAGTGTACATGAAAGTATAGACTGAAGCGTCTCATAAAGTGTGTATCTAAAGTCATAAGAACACTACGCATGTTCACATGTGTCTGCAAGTATGCATAATATATGCATGAATGTAGAATGAGTATAAAATATTATACGCTATTGATACAATGGCTAAACTTCACGATGTGTTTCTATATATACGGAAGCCTAGATGCACGCACACCTCGTATTTGACCTTGGGTTTTTTATTCGTTGTGAAGAGTGCCTGTAACTTCCCTCAGAAATTATGAAATATAAAACTAAACAGCAATCCGAGTAGGTAACTTACCACCGATCATTCTCTACTGCGTTGTATGAACAGTATGAACCGCATTTTCCGGACTTAAATAAAAGGAAGCAACCCTGTAAAACAACTATCGTATACGGTGTGTATATTATATCCTATTATATACTGTGATTGTGGCAATAAAAGCGTGAACTTTAAAAAAAATGCCTGAACATTTTGTGAATCTCTTCATTGCTTTCATTTAGCCTATTCAAAATGTGATGAATTAATTGGCGTCTATGTCATCATAAACATTATATATGTATGGGGCTTACGTCTGTGTATTTTGTGTGTGTTTTTAATTATAATAACTATCATTGTGTGTTTCAAGCATTATAAATTACCAGTCAATGTGGTTCGAATTTTCCTATAAGAATTCAAAGTGCGTTCAATTTCAGCTCCCCACTCTATGCATTACGCATGACAAATCGAGACAGTGCTAGCATAAGTCCTTTTAACTTAGTATCCTATTTTTGGAGCTGCTATCACACAAATTGCACGTGTTAGAAGTGTTGTGTCTTTTAAACTTTTTTACGGTATGCGTATATATTGTGTCCGTCAACTAAATTTCATTTTGTTCACGGTATTTTGTTTTGTTTTTGTTTTTGGAGGGAGGGAGTTTTAAGGTTTTCTTCAGAATCAATATATGTCCTAAATTAATAAATGACGATAGTACAATTGAATGCACCATTAAATTATCAAAGCAGAAAGTTTAATGCTATAAAGATGCGAAGAAAAATTAGCAATAATTAGCAAGCATAGCACGGGCTATTGAAGCTAAAATAGGTTGTGACCATGCTATGGATGAATCCATATTACATAATATTATTGAAAACACACATTTCTATTAATAAGAATGAAATGCCTCTACGGCATTGAGCACCCAAGCAACGAGATGAAGGAGTGCCTCGAGAATCGAATCGGAACGAAATTTCTCAATTTCGATCAAAAATCAAAATCATAGTCGCTTTGATGTCAGTAAAATGGCTGCAAAAACAAGGTTTTTTTTTCTTTCCACGAGTTAAATTATAATAATGATTTCAAATTTTAGAATAAGTATTCAGTTTTAGGAAGGGAGAATACACCGAGAGCAGAAATTGATATTTTATCGACCAGGAAAGGGTAAACGCTGAACAAAGCAGCATCTAAACTGAGTGTGAAAAGACGGAAGAAATGCCATTTAGCATTTTCTCCGAAAGACGCCCATTTCGCAGCCTCGAAGTTCAAAAGATAGTGCTCATGGGAACTGCCCATATCCTACGTAAAATACTGTCTATGTGATCTCAAATTTTAAAACAAACACAATTTTCTTATGGTTTCTTAAACATTCTCTAGTACAAATCCAAACGTACACATCCAAATATATGGTATGCAGAAATTGAAATATATGGTACCCTAGGCATAACACCTACATGAACTTCTAACTTGTTGTCTCTTGAGGTCTCTGGGTGAGACTTGGATCCAACTTGTACAAATGAAAAACAAAAGTCAAACATAATAATAATAATGACTGTATGAAGTGCAGAATTGACAACATCAAATATGTGAAGTACAGAATTGACAATACAATTGAGAGCTACAAATTCGGAACGTGTGATGAGAAGATGAGAAGATTGAAACAGTATAGCACACTGCCACGGATTCCCGAAACTAGCATAACGCGATTACAAAAGACGATATGACAATGTGGCAAATCAGGGCCTACAAAGATCAAAGACGTAGTATGACCAAATCCCAGAAGCAGTTACCTAGAATGAAGACTACGAAATCCTGTGGGATGCAATAATTCAGTGTGACCATCAAATCAGACATTTGGAAACCTGACAACGTTGTGGTGAACAAAAAAAAAATAATGCATGTTAATCGACACAGCATGTCCTGGTGATAAGATGACCAAAGCGAAAGACGAAAAACTAAACAATTATGTCCAGTTGAAATGGAAAATACGCAGGTTGTGGGTAATGAAGAGAGTGGACTTGATACCGGAAGCAATTGGCGCGAATGAAAGTATCAGCACTCAGCTCCCAACGTGGCTCAAACATAAGCATACAACCCCTGTAAACATTAATCGAAACTGCAAGAGTTCTCCGCAAATTTCTTGAAGAATGATCAGTATACAAGTACAATCTCAACCCGCTGGCCGTTGCCAGCTGACACTTTCCATTATACCCAACAAAATATGCTGAGAGTCTTAAATCAAATAATAATATCAACGAGGATGACAACAACGACATCGGTAATGATGGCGATATTGATGATGATGATGATAACATTAAGATTGCGGAAACGATAAAGAAGGCGAAACTGAAGGGGACTTAGTTTTCCGAGAAATTGTGGATATTTCGTAAATGTTAGGAAGTGAATTGGAATCTAAAATGTTATCGTTTTCTTGGAGAATTTGGAAGTGCTTTAGAAATTGCAGAAGCTAATCATTTACTTCCACTGGAAAAAGAAAATCTACATAGTTGCTAAATGTATGACAATATATATATATATATATATATATATATATATATATATATAATTATCGATGGAACCCGACTGGTTTGAAACGAATTTCCGAATAAATTTTATTTACCGAAAAAGAAAATATTGATTCGGACCTGTTCAAAATTGCGGCTGACAGCAATATAACACTTCTAATATTCTTCATGATTTAAAATGGAACTGCAATTTGAATTATGAAAACACTCAGTTAATTTTTGACACTTTTGATCAACGTTAACATATATGATGTATTGGCAAATCTTATTGATGTATTGCATTGATGCAACTTCCAGCAATTCGAGAATTATGTGGAGGATTTCTAATTCCAATAATTTGTGTTGGATGCAAGGCTGGAGGTGGAAGATCTGCCGTAGTAATCACAAACATTTATTTAGAACTGGGGACAATCGAAAAAGACGGCAGGAATAATTCTCATAATGTGGACAATATTAATGAAGATATTTGCAGATAAGGTACTGGCATAGACAGAATAAGGATGAAGACCACAACGGAACAGCTAAAACTGAAGCTCAGCAATTGCCGTTTAATCAATGCTCTTTTTCATTCATTGATATTGATCATGGTACACTCTCTGTGTGTATTTTAAAATATAGAAAATTTAGTAATTTTCATAGTCTAGACATCAATTGACTATTTGAAATATATTTATATATTCGTATATTAATGTTCAAATACTGTGGTGAGATATTCTGACGCGCATTATTTATCTGTGTTAAATCATTAGACGGTGACTATGTAACAGATGATCACATTGAATCTTGTTAGCATATATTCACTTCTATAAAACTGATTTATATTCGGTGGGTATTTTGCAGGCCCGTCCGTCTATGTCCATTAATGGAGACAAATATATAAAATGGTTTAATATAAATTTTAACATTGCCAATTGACTGGACATGCAATGCTGTTTCTCATGTCTTTGCGCTTATCATTGAATTGTTGAAGGTTTACATATGTGAAAATTAACACATAAATATTTTATTGGAAATATATTAACTGCGAGAATGAGAAGAGAAACAAGCTAATATAATATCTATGCATGTTTGTAATACATTAGCATAGACTGTATTTTACACAATGTTAATATGACCTTATACACAGAAAATGTGTTTGCTATATTAAGAAAGAAGAAACTATAAGTAAACGCAACTTGCGATAATCTATTTCCAGATAACGTGATCTCTTTTCTTTCATTCTTCAATATTGATAACATTTCAATAATGGATTTACATTCGTAGGAATAAGTTTGTAACATCCTTGTTATTGTTAAATACATGCGCCATTATTTTGTAACTCAAATGAAAAAAATAAACTTTTGATGTCAATATTTGTGAAGAACGTAATGAGAAGGAACAGGAGGGTGAGACGCTGACGAGGATAATGTAATTGACGATAACACTTAGCTCTATGATATAACATAGCTTTCCAATAATGATGCATAACAAGGAGATAGCGAAATTTCCATTCATATTAGGTTTATTGCCCTCAACAATATTTCATAAAATTCTCTCGAAAAATAAGATTCTTTTCACCATTACTACCTTCTTATTAAGAGATACGAAAATTCAGGAGTGAAAAAACTTGATATAAACTCTTTTTTCTTAATTTACATGACATTTTATTCAGCATAACCAGAAGTGAGGAAGGTTTCTTGCACAACGTAAAACAAAGAGTATAAGTGATGAGTAATTCCTGAGATAAGTAAATCCTGAGATGTGACAGGACATATGTTGGTGTATTTAAGAAACTGACTTCATGTCACTCATTTAAGGGATCATATCTAGGACGTCCATACAAATAGTAGAGGTACAAAATCCATTCCAGCTTTAGAATTTTTTGGACGCGGTAGCTATAACTGTCCTAGTTTATTGTGATTTTAGTGAATTATCACTATACATCTATTTAGCTGAAAGAACAACTATATAATTTATTGAAGAAGGAAGGAGACAGCTGTAACAACACTTCGAACACACTCTCCTAAACACTGGTTGTCACAGCTGGTTCGTTTGTAGAACAGGTCGGGACATGATGACAGTTTGGAAGCAGGCTATTCAATAAACGTTTGTGCTAAAGTGTGCAAAACATTATAGAAACTTATGAAATGCTCCACATGGATTTATTTCTATGCGCTGAGCCTCTGCTTTTCGTTGGCTCAAGAGGTTCAAGAATGGTACATGCAAGGTCAGACACTGTGAGAGATGGTAATGAGACTGGAAAGTCTAAACAGTAGAGACGGTTTACACAATTCCATATTTTTTTAATAAAGACCGTTGTGTACGTATAAAGCCAATACGTGGAGAAAATAGGTAAGCAAAATGCAGAT
>NC_142939.1:1297946-1337946 GCF_046866305.1 Octopus bimaculoides | reverse complement strand
AGAAAAATGATTTGCATTGTTGGAGCATACAGTCTAAACCATTTTGATTCATTTCTTCCCTCCATGTCTCCCACTCATGTTGTTTTGCATTGAAGAATATATATTTAAATGAAGGAGACCTAGTCAGTTAACAATAAGTATATCCAAATAATATTTTTAAAAGCTATACAAAGCTATACAAAGTTATACAAAGCTATACAAATATTATAGACCCAGTCTCTTCAGGATTCTACTAGTTCGTACATCCATCCAGGTTACAACTAATTTATATTCATGTTGTGTAACATTCGTTTTGGCTGAAATTATTTTATAATTCAACAATTAAAATAACATCGCAGTAATTAAAAGTGGTGAAATCAATGTTAAGTTGAGGATCATATGTAATTACTCATGGTATTTCACGATATATCACCTCATCAAATAAGACTGACGTATATCTGTGGAATATAATCCGTTAAGTTCAACTATTTCGCAAGTTAGACGCATATCAATTTATCGCAGATCAAAATATGGATTGCAAGAATGAATCATAATTGTCCATATCAAAATATTCGGCTGTTACTAACTTGTCACTGAGTATTATTGCAGCTGAACAGGCAAAGCTTCCATTCAGAGCTGCATAATCATTAATGAATGCATTTTTGAGTCAAATCTATTATATAGCTCTCAGGGTTAACCTATCAGCTGGCTTCAACTTCACAAAGACAAATCACAACAAACCATGTATGGCAGAACCGCTTTCGTGAAATAGATTTATGCAGTTCTGAACATATATAAATACACACACACAAACACACACACACACACACACACACACACACACACATACACACACACACACACACACACACACACACATACACACACACACACACACAAAGACACACACAGACACAAACACACACAAAATACACAAACACACATTCACGTATATATGTATATCGTAAATCACTGCAAAGTGAAAATATTTCCTGATGACACTAAGCTCCAGCAAATCATCAATGATGAAGAATACCGGACTCAACTCCAATCTGATCTATACGCTGTGAGTCAATGGGTAGACAAAAACAAAATACAACTGAACGAGGGAAAATCTGAGCTAATGCATTTTGGAAGAAAGTCTATACTAAAACCGTCATACTCTCTTCCTTCAGGGGAACCGCTCACGGCATCCAATAATATCAGATATCTGGGTGTAATTGTTGATAACAATCTCAATTGGAGTGCCCACATCATATAGCTCGTAGGATGAGATCCTCGATCTTAAGAACTTTCCGGTCCAGAGAAGAAGGTGTTGTCATTCCACTTTTCTCCTCCTTTGTACTGCCACACGCTGCTGCCCCTTGTGATCTTCCTATACAAAACAAAACATCTCGAGGATTGAATCACCCCAGAGGGTACTCACTAAATTAGTTGAAGGCATGACTGATCTCGATTACTGGGCCCGCCTTAAAGCTTTGAAGTTCTACTCTCTCCAGCGCCGCCGCGAGCGGTACATCATTTGTACGACGTGGAGAATATATCGCCAGCATTGCCCAAACGACCTGAACATTAGTTTCAAGGTTCATCCAAGGCTGGGACCACGGGCCATGCGTCCCCTACCCAATTCAGGATTACAACATATAAGTACACTGCGGCATAAGTTCTGTGTGAATCTATATATGTGTGTGTGATGTGTGTGTGTTGTAAGTGTGTTTCAATGAAAAGTGGCTCTTATTGATTGGTTGTATCTGATAGCATAAATCTAGATTTTTCTTGATGATGTTACAAAAATGATGGTCTGGAGAATTTAGTTATCAATTATGCAAATCTTCATTTCATTGGACACAGAATTTCATAACAATATATTGCATTTGTTTTAATTTTAAAATGTTTTTATTCTCCACGATTATACACTAACTGCAGTTCAGATCTCAGCAAAGCCTTTATTTTATTGTCATTTTTCTCTGCGACTTCTGACATAATTTGATAGAATTTTCAATGGCACTTTACTCAGCACACCAAATATATGAAATTTCCAAAAACTGTTTTTCATTAGATTGATTTAACTAAATCATTTAATCGATTATTTATTTTTTAATTTTTAGGCGATATTCGTCATTCATTCTTGAATACATTTCGTTTCATTTTTCTCTTTTTCGACTTATTTTATGTTTTGTTTTGTTCAACTGCATTTATCAACAAAAGGATGTATTTTGTCAAAGGTTGGAGAGTACAAGAAATATTTGACTAAGTAAAATTTAAAGACGTTTCCAAAAGAGAAACATCAGTATGAGAGAAATAAATCGATATTGGAATGCTACATTTTTATTTTCCAGTGTTGAACAAAAGATTCCCAAATGCAATGTATTTATAGGACCTTCCTACGTATAAGCTACTTTATAAGTCTGTTCTAAATCCAATATAAGCCATATGGATGCATAATGTTTTTTAAACGAGCATTTGATAATTACAGTAATTTTGAAAATTGAGCATTCATAAGGGAAAATAGAAAACGCTTTTCATCTATATATATATATATATATATATATATATATATATATATATATATATATAAATGAGAATGTATGTATGTGTGTCAGTGTGTGTGTCTGTGTGAATCCCTAAAACTCCAGAACTACACAACCAATTTCATTCAAATTTTACACATGCCTTACTTAGGGTCCCTGTTGTGTTTTAGTCAAAAAATGTTTTAACGTCTTGCATAGTTCGAGCCCACAGCAACATAATATCTCCTCCACTATTTAAGTATTGCGTGTCAAAAGTGAAACAAAAACACTCATGTCAAATACTTTCACTTTAAAAATGAAACTTTTCCACTATTTCAGTATCAAAACTGAAACAATAACATTTCGATACTGTAATTTTGGGGAGATTAATTTACACTGCATACGAAAATACAGACATATTATCAGGGTACGTTATTAAACACCTAACATTAACATTTCTTCTGATGACTGTATACAACAAATTTTAATTCAATAATCTAGAATAAAGCACTAACAAATAAGAAAGGTTCATATCTATAACCACATATCACATTTTTGTGTCCAGCCAAACCAAAGGTTTCAGCCATTTTCCTTTCTTCTGGTGTTTCGAAAACCATTCATTTTCTGCTCTTCTCATTTCTGTATTGCATGAAACGGCATATGGTTATCTTTTTCAGTGTATACAAGGTTCTCATGGAACGAAATCTTCTGAAATGGTGTATAATTTATTGGATATAAAAGTAATAAATTATACAAATTCTTTATAACTAGAGTTAACGTGAAATCAAATAGCCAATATTAAATGATTCCACTATATAAAATTGGATGACTTCAACATAATTCGCTACTTCTATGCTTAACCACGAAGCAGTATGCTACTAAACCATAGAAAACCGTTCATATTTTGAAAGCTGACATATTTACAGAGCGTAGTTATACTTAATTTTCGACATGAGTTTAAACCAGTTTTGAGTAAGCTATATATAATGTATACACACCCATTAAAATATCTAGGTATTTATAACATAATACAGCTCCAGGGACCACTGCAATACCATATATTTCCACTGCAGAAATTTTTCGCATAAATGGAAATTTATTGGAAAGAATGATGAAATATATATTTATCTGTCTACGCGCGCATACACACACATACTCACATGCGCACATGTATACGAACACGCAAACACGCACAGGCAAACATACAGGCGCACGCGCACATACACACGCATACACACATGTGGGTTATGTACAATTTTCTATATTTGAGTATGTGAGATGCTATGTAGTATCTAAGTGTATATGTGCGTGTGTGTGTGTGTGAATGTCTGTGTATGTGTGTGTATTAATATGTCCTAACATATGTGCATGCACAAACAAACATATAAATTTGAATTAATAACTAACATACAGATGTGTGATCAGTTATTGTGTAGCAGTCGGCAAACATATGACTATTAAGTGATAAGCGATAGAGGAAGGCATTTTAATACATTCATTTCCTTAAGAATTTAGTGACATTGCGGGGAATCATTTACATTTCTCGACAAATACTATCAATCCGAAGCACACTTTTTGCAAATATGTCATAATTTGATATAGACCTCCAACTATTATATTAATTACCACGCATAATTTACTGGCAGACAAATCTGTCAAATATATTTATGATATACTTTATTAGTTTTTACATATACGTAAATACATACACACATAAATATACAAATTGACATAAACACGTACACTCAAATATATGCTTGTACATATTGAATAAATGCTTGTGAATTGGAAAGTATATAGCTGCAGAAGTGAAGAGCATGTCGATACACTCCAGTGTATCTTGAACTGAATACAATAGCAACAGTAGCTAAGATATGGAATTGAGTTTAAAACGACTGAAAGAATGTATAGATAAGGATATTTGGAAGGCTAGAAAGTAGAAGATAATAATGACATTACAAATATTTTCCTTATTTTGCATTGCAGTATTTCCATGATCCCCGTGAAAACTGTGTATAATCTACGATAATTACACAATTGATGATAGTTATTAAATTAAGTTGCAGTAAACTAATGTTGAAATAATGTCATGAGAAACGATAGTCGAATATAAAAATCAATTGGCAGCCTGTTCTTAAAAATAAAACGTTCAACAATAAAAGATAAAGAAATTCATTATAATAACAATGTATATACTGTGAATAGACATTGGTAGAGTGTCACTATAGAATATTGATGCCATTTAAAAAGATCCAGTAAGGGAAAGTGGATTGTGCAGGTTTAGATAGAGAAGCAGGGTGGGGCGATTGATAGGGAAATAATGGTAGAGAGGAACTAAGAGAAAAGATAAGAGAGAGAGAGAGAGAAAGAGAGAGAGAGAGAGAGAGAGAGAGAGAGAGAGAAAGAGAAAGAGAGAGAGAGAGAGAGAAAGAGAGAGAGAGAAAGAGAGAGAGAGAAAGAGAGAGAGAGAGAAAGAGAGAGAGAGAGAAAGAGAGAGAGGAGAGAGAGAGAGAGAAAGAGAGAGAGAGAGAAAGAGAGAGAGAGAGAAAGAGAGAGAGAGAGAAACATCGATGTAATTAGAAAGAAATTAATGAAACGACAAATACGCCTTGACAGCTTACCTACATACTATGTAGCAAAGTAATTTAATTAGATTAATAACGATATTTAAAGAAATTGTCATCGTTGAACTTCGAAAATGAGGAATATACAGAATATAAAAGTGGTAAGGGTTTTTCATTTACAAGAATTTAGTATGAGACAGAAATAGAATACTTATTTCCGAAAAGGAATTTATATAAACAAACAATATACATATATATGTGATGCTATTTTTGTAAGCATTGACAATTTTTACAAATCTGTAAATATTATTTTATAAGCTTAAAACGTATGGTCATGCATGCATACATACATACATACATACATACAGATTATTCAGATTACAAGCTCAGGTTTATACGTGCAATTATAGGGGCCGTGGGATATGAAACACACTGCTTCATGTAACACAGGCATGTAACACAGGCATACTTCATCCTACGTCATTAATTGGTTTCAGGAGACACGACTGAAGTCAAAAAACAAATTTAGTCGAATTAACGTTCTCTAGGCGAGGCCAGGCCGAATTTATTTGTCTCTTGGCTAAACTGATAATAAAAATTCCCGGTTATGTACTTTATTTATGAATACATTTTCAATAATATATGGTTAATGAAAACCTATTTTAAGCTTACAAACAAATATTCTTTTTGTTTTTTAATACAGTACAGTAAAAAAAAGTTATCTAAATTTAGGAATACAATTTGGCAGCGTAAAACATTCCCTTGTTCAGGATACTTTCTTAAATTAAAGAAAAGATGCTCACTGACAAGTGAACGGAAAACGTACATAAACCTTTTTGGGCACAGCTGGGACGCTTATAGCTACCTGTCTTTCACGAGGGGTTTTGGCTTCGAAATCATTTTGTTTAAGGGTCATTTTAGCACAAACGTGACCTAGACTGTATTTTTGCTTCCATTACTAAATAGGTTATGTGCCTCCGGCCAGCAGCTCACCTCTGTTGCTGATTAAAATAATAGTCGTGAAAGGAATGGTAACTTTATGACTGGCTATAAACAAGGTCTATGCATATATGTTAATACGGTACTCCAATCAACGGAACAGCCTGCTCGTGAAAGTAACATGCACGTGGCTGAGCAGTCCACAATCACGTGTAACCTTAACGTAGTTCTCGGGGAGATTCAGCGTGACACAGCGTGTCGAGACTGGCGCTTTGAAATACTAATACAACGGAAACAGGAAGAAAGAGTGAGAGAAAGTTGTGGTGAAAGAGTACAGCAGGGTTCGCCACCACCCCCTGCCGGAGCTTTGTAAAGCTTTAAGTGTACACAGGTAGGAAGATAAATAGATAGATAGGTATATAGGTAGACAGACAAACAGACAGACAGACAGATAGATAGATAGATAGATAGATAGATAGATAGATAGATAGATAGATAGATAGATAGATAGATAGATAGATAGATAGATAGATAGATAGATAGATAGATAGATATGTTGCTAGAGTCGGATTTTTGGATTCTTTAAGGGTCATGTCTACAAAGATGATATTATTTTCTATCTCTGCAGCTCTTTGTTAGATATCCATATAGACCATCTTCCATATAACAATTCACTGTGTCACTTTAAGTTGAAAACTTTATTCAGGCAGGTATATTACATCGTTAAATATTTCAAACGGGAATGTGTGCGATGTCCTCAACAGAACCTATTTATTCCATCTTTTTCTTTTTCATTCTTCTAAAATTGAATTTCAAATTCGGGATCTCATGATAACCGCAAATCCCTGTCAGATTCAGCGAAGTGATTTGTCAAGATTATCCCTTTCCCGGGAATAGAAAAAAAATTTCCTTAGATATATTTCCTCAGGAGTTTACAGTGTTGAATGTCTTTTTAAACATTACATAATCATTGTTATTATCTCAAATAAAAACACCCGATCTGCGAATAATCTTCAAAATTTAAAAAAAAAAAAAACTAATTTTTCATTTCAGCATAAACACAACCTCACTTCTATGGGAGATATGTGGTCAGCAGTACCATCTGTTTGGACCTGGATGTAATTTCTTCCCCCTACGATGAATCTCTGAAAAGTAGTTTTCGATAGTGTTCTGTGGCTCTGTGTGTGTGCGTGCGTGTGTGTGAGAGACAGACAGACAGACAGACAGACAGAGGCACAGAGAGAGAGAGCATCATTGTGTGTGAGTGAGTGTGTGTGTAAATATAAATGAAATACAACCAACAAAAATCTTCTCAAATGTTCATTTATTTTTGGAGTGTTATGTGATAATTGTGAGGACTATCGGATGACCACGTTTACATGAAAGATGGTATCAGGCTTCTTTCGTTCAGCTATCCAACGCACTAACAGTATATTTTCCAATAAATTTCTGATGATGTGATTGAATTTCATGATAAGTCACTGTTCCCAATTTTGCACTCATAATTTTAATCGAAAACCACTAATTCTGTTTTGATTGATTTATGAGCATTTATAATATATTTTCAATATATTTCTTGATTTACAATATATTTCTTCTACGCTAAACTTTAAGTCCTGTCTAAAATAATGTACTACGGATTCAAACATGTCTGTTAACTTTTCTATTTACAAATACAGTTGTGATGAGCAAAGTTTACACATTTCTTAGCAAAAAGCTAGTAATTCATCTTCTCGTCCAGTTCACTGTGGATAAATAATGGGTGCCGAGCAGAATCACAGTGTTATCATTGTGTCCCTTACGAAGAACGGATGCAGGTTGTCAAGCGTGCACTAAAGGTTACACGTTCTGTACGGAGATGACAACATTGGCACGGTAAATGTACACATAGGAAAATGTGAAAATGTGTAAAGGAAACCAGTATGAAACATAACCTACGTAGTAGAGTCAATAATCGGTAACCGTATTAGCATATGTTTGTCTTCATTCCCACAAATATATTACAATCCTTGAATTTTCTGTACGACTGGATTGTAAGCATAATGTCATACAGAAAATACTAGCTAGTTCGCGTGCTATACGCATAGTTTTACAGCTTAAATTTCCTATGAAAGGAAAAGGCAAATATCTACTCAGAAGAACAGAAAATATTTGAAGCCCTGGCCGACTTGATTTGTTCCCTATCTGTATATAGAGCGATAAAAAGTGTGTGTGTGTGTCCCCCATCACCACTTAACAACCAGTGGTGGTGAGTTTACGTCCCAGTAACTTTGCGGTGAGTCAAAATAGACTGACGGAATAAGTACTACGTTTTAAACAATTTTGGGGTCGATTCGTTCGACTACAACTCTCCAAGGTGGTGCTCCAACATGGCCGCAGTCAAATGATTGGAAGAAGTAGAGAAAATAGAATTATATATATATATATATATATATATATATATATATATATATATATATATATATATATATATATATATATATATATTTATATATATATATAAAATTAGCTAAGAAACATTTTAAATATGTAAATTTAATTTTCAGTGTATGTGCATGTGGGGAAATATATTTAATAAAAATAATTCATAAAATTTATGTGAGTAATTATATGACGAACTGTATTTAATATTAGTAACAAAAGCATATTAAAAAACATATGCACATAAAAATATGCGTGCGTAATGATGCAAATGATTCCTGAGCGGGAGAAATAATAATGCATGAAATTGCATAATAATTATATAAAATATTATCCATATGCAATTATAGAAGGATATAAAACGATCTAATTCAGATGTGTATATATATAAATATTGTTATATATAACTATTAGTTACAGAAGTATTATTAATACTAAAAAGGCAATCTTTATATCCAACTTAACGTAGATGTATCAGTGTAGCACCGAATACTGCGTCAGTCACCTTGAGAAATGTTTTTTCTATGTAAATAACTCAGTATTCGGTGCACTAACAATATTTCCACGTTAACTTGGAAATTTTGAATTAATACCGGTTCTGTCAATAATATTTATATTTTGATAAGCCTGCTGTCTGTTTGCGACATTTATATATATCCGGTGGAGATATTTGACTGGAATGCGGCTACTAGACGCCTGCAACTGAAGAGACGTTGTACGTCGAAATAACACGATCTAACATTTCTTGCGCCGATTCCCGCCGCCAACACTGTGTACTTGTATGTAACATGCGTCCATATAAAAGGTCCTCTCAAGGTAAATAACACAGTATCCTGTGCTTTAACAACACATACGTGCTAACTCGGATATAAACAGTGCTTTCTACAGAATCTATATTTATGGGTGTGTGCACATATATACATAAATATGGATATAGATTCTTACACATGCGTGTATTCATATACACATGCATAAAAATTTATATGAAATTTATTTCATTTATAAGAATTATCAAACTATAAGACTTTAACTGATGTAGTAGTATTATAAATCATGGTTAAATCTCTTATTTTCGTGATTCAAAACCAATATCTTACAGGACACTTACTGGTGAATCTTCAGTCACCTCTTTAGAATTTAAAGAGGTACTGATAGGGGGCTCTTCAGAATGAACCAAATATCAGTATAAACAGACCTTCCGAGCTGTGAAAGACAGATTTATTATTGGTATCTGATTTGCGTAAAAATGCAGAAAAGTATACGTTCTGCGATTCAGTGGCGTCAGTCACAGCCCAATGTGTTTTTGAAAAGTCTAAACGGAAGGTTTTCTTGAAAACACAATTTCAGCAGGCTTAGGTATGTGTACATACATCGAACTTCCCTGGAGTTTTCTAGTATAATGATATATATGCAGAAATCGGCCTTTCATTGTTTATAATACCTGTTTTTTTAGTTAGGAAATTTTTGAATTACGTCTATTTACTTTATATAGAAATATGTGTGTTTTAGCATTTCACTTTTCAGAGTTATTAATGTAGAAAGTTGGTATCTCAAAATTAGCAGTTGAGACGTGCGTAATCTAAACGGCGTTTTAAAATTTCATTATTCTCTTTAACCCAGGCATCACTGGGCATATCTGCTAGTATATATGTGTGTGTGCATATATATATATATATATATATATATATATATATATATATATATATATATATATATACTAGTATAGGCGTGGCTGTGTGGTAAGAAGGTTTCTTCCCAAAAACACCATTCAAGTTTACTGCGAGGATATAGTCCTACTGCGTGGCGCTGTAGCCTCGGGCCGACCAAATCCTCATGTGTCGATTTGGTAGACAGAAACTGAAAGAAGCAATGTCTATGCATGTGTGTCTTTGTGTCAATGTTTGTCTCGCCACCATCGCTTGAAAACGGGTGTTGGGTTCTTTACGTCCCAATAACCTAGCAGTTCAGCAAAAGCAACTGTTAGAAAAAGTACTAGGTTTAAAAAGTAATTCCTACCGTCGATTTATTCGACTAAACATTAAAGGTCGTGCTGCAGCATGGCCGCAGTCGAATGACTAAAACAAGTAAATGAATGAAAGAATATATATATATATATATATATATATATATATATCTGTAAAAATATGTGACACTTATTCGGTAGCCATGATAAAACTCCGAGTTTGGGATGCCGGGGCAGAAACCCACGCCGCCATCTCATCAGTTATCTGGCAATTGAATTTTCAATAGGAATTTTCAATGGCCAGATAACGGAAGAGATGGCGGCGTGGATGGTGCTTGATGAGGCTAATTTGAAAATAGCTCATAATGAATCTCAAAGTGATTTAAGGTTATGAATATGTTGTATATATATATTGTCAAATGTGGTGAAGATAGGGAGTATTGTGGTACTGTTTACTCATAATGGGTTATATGAGAAGATGGGTGTCGTGTTAGCAGAATGATTGTGGCGGTGAAGAACAAGGCGATGGTGGAGCAGCGGTTGGAAAATTTGCTTGTAGTAAGGAAGATGGGAGGACGCAGAATAGTTCAGTGGTGGTGATGAGGGTGCGGTTGGAGGTGGTGAACTCAGAAGAGAATTGAAAATTATTGATAGGCAGAGATGTTGATAGCAGTGACGATGTTTGTAGCAAGGATGATGCGGATTACTGCTCAGCTGACACTAATGGTAATAGCTGGGAAGGGTTTAAGGCCATAAACCGATAAACACTTCGCAGTATTTCTCAAATAAAACACACGCACGCAGACGCGAATAATATTCGACCGTCACTTATATCAGCAAAAATCAAAAACAAATATGAACACGTACAAATATCATAATCACATACGCATATACACAAACATACAAACGCTATCAAGAACACAGGAGCTCACTAAGGTCGATAGCGATACGCGCAAATTATATGGAATCATATTTTTCGGAAGTGAGTAATGAATCGACGTCAACTAAATGAACGAAAGAGATACCAATAATTAAATAGATTATGGAAAAATTAATATGTATGTAGATTACATGCGCAGATACAGACACACACACACACACACACACACACACACACACATACACATACATACATACATATATATATATATATATATATATATATATATATATATATATATATAAATGCACGTGCACACACACACCTGCTTATAGTCATGCACTTACGCATATATGCCTCTGTGTGCGTGAGTATGTGTGTGTATGTGTGTATATATGTGTGCGTGTGTGTGCGTGCGTGGACGATGTTTAAGAATTATAAATTTGGTTCATGCTAGTGAAGATTTAAACCCAGCAAGGATTTTTAACTAGATATTTGTTTATTTCTTTTTGGCATGTTCATGGGCGATTTTACTAAAACTTGCAGTATTTCAGTTACAAAGGAACTTAAAAGCGAGAGTGATTCATGCCCTTGAAAAATGAACGCTATTGAGGTAATACCTGATGATGTGTGAAACACCTTAGCTTTATGATTCTCGAATTTGAAAGTAAACTAATCATGAATGCTCATTTGTCTTTTTGCAGTTGCAGCTAGATAGATCATTTACGTTTCTCATTGCCATATATTTTTAAAAACAGAATAATGCTCTCTCCTTTTTTTAGCATGATTTTCAGTAAATGGGCCATCATATTATCATAACAAAGTATTATGTTATGTATGTCTCTCAATACTAGAACTGATAACATAATGACATTCGCGCAGCTAAAACGTATTCTTTAAAATTTCTTCCACAAGTTTATCAACGTCAAATGAAGATGCATTGAAGAGTTCAACTGTGCAGTCTCTTTCTATATGGTGATCAATCTCAGTGTCTGAGCTATGAATTCGTAGACGAGGTCATTCAAATCTTTATGTAAAACAAGCCTATCAAAAACTGCTGCATATTTCGATAGGGACATCTAAAAATCCTATAAAATAAATGTGGACGTGATATCTCTTTCAAAGGACACTTGAAATAAACATATATCTTAACAACGACAAAAAGCGTACGATCGTGTAACCTGTGGTATATTATGTGTCTCGCTGACTCCAGAGGTAAATTTTCTTGTTTTATTTTTTCCTTGGCTCTCTTATATTTCACTGGTAATGATTTGACCTGATAGCAAGTACTTGTGATTGGATGACTTACAGTAGCTATTCTTTTTCTTTTCTTCTGAGAGTAGATCAAACCAGAGTCTGCTTTTATGTAGACATAAGCCCTCAGCCACTTAACTGACTCACCTGGTACTTAAAGTTCATTGAACCGAATCTATTCTCGTGAAAGAATATGATTCGAGTCTCCACTTTCAGAAAACTTACATCGCTCCCAGAAAGGTTGGTGATGCTTTAAATGAACATGAGCAATGTTTATCAGCTTTCATTTAAAGAAAAATATCTAGTGTTCGCGCTTTGCCAATAGAAGATACTGGCCACAGTTAATATCGAGTCGGGCTTCACATGAAGAACCTTGCTTATTGGTTTAAGTGGGTGTCTCTGAGCCAACGTTCGCAGTTTTGGCTTCCCTAATTTTGCTCTTAGCACCGTATTTCTATGTTGACCTGGCCCCTATTTTTTCAGTCCTTTCTACTCTTTTCAGACCCTTCTACTCAATCTATTACCTATTTTTGCAGTTGCACTTTTTTATTGTCCCCCATTTGTGCTTATATTTCTTTAGAGTTATGATTTCAAATTAGAAATCGTGTGTTCACATTTACAAAAGCACTTACGTCGTTCTTTTCTTAAAAACCGCATTCATATTCAAAACCATATTCATGCAATTTCCGTTTAACTTTCAGTCACAAAGATATTAATCTGTGAATGGATAATAAATGGGAAAACTACATTTGGTTGTAACCGTCATTTCGCATCTCAGCAACAGAATTTCACTTCCCGCTTAAATTAACTAAAATGTAAAAGAAATAACAAAGAATGGACAAAAGGAAAAGGAAGACCAAGTGATAATAGAAAAGAGAGAGAGAGACAGAGAGACAGAGAGACAGAGAGACAGAGAAAGAGTGGGGTATGAATGAAAATACAAATGTTTAGAATATCGGAGTAGGGAGAGGAATAGGAAGAGAAACGCCAATATGGCTGATAATAAGGAGAATTCTATTCACAAAGTTGTATGGAGCAATGGTAATAATAATGATGATGAAATAATAATAATACTAATGATAATAACAACAACAATAATAATAATAATAATAATAATAATAATAATAATAATAATAATAATAATAATTAGCAACTTGGCCTGAAAAAATTCTAACTGGGCCTAACCTGTACTGTCATGAGTTGTTTATGTTGATATGAGATCATCATATCGCGCAAATATGGCTGTGATGCATGTGTCCGTCGTACCCTCATCAGATGGTTAGTCGTGATGGATATACTGGGTTTCGTATATTTTACCCCAGTGTCACTTCGATGTCATGAATAAAGAAAATGAAATAAAAATAATAATATTAACAATAATAATAATAGTAAGGGTATTTTTCAGGGAGACTCGCTTTTTGCTATGCTTCCTCTCTGTGTTACTCCCTGTGACAAGTATACTGAGAGATCTAGTCCTGCCTATGAGTTTACCAAATCCAAAAGGAAAAAACAAAATCACCTAGCATATAAAGATGAAGAAGGTTCTTGAGATTCTGGAAGACTTGTCATCAAGCATCAAGCTAACATACTTGCTGTTTATATTTGTGATAATAATAAAAACTACAACAATAATAATAACAGGAGTTGCAGTAACATTAGTAATTGTGAGAAAAGTTTTTCTATTGGAGTAGTGATAATGCTATCAAGATTATCAAATTTTAGAAATGCAAGTGATTTTCTTTTGGATATCGATTGCATCCATATAGACGGAAATTTAATTCATCTGTTTGAACTGAAGGAAATGATTATGGATACGTTGGGTAAACGGTAAGTAATGTTTCGCAGTAACTTGGTAACTTGGTAAATCATCCGAAAATGTGTAACTGATTATCTTCCAGAATCACTATGTGTGTGTGTGTGTGCGCGTTTGGGTGTGTGTGTGTCCCTGTGTATGTATGTATGTATGTATATATACATGTGTGTGTATTATGCATGTACGTATGCAAGTGTGTGTGTGTGTATGCGTCATTTAAAAATATAAACGAGACGTAATACTTCTGAGAGCTAAACGTTTCTGTTCTTTGACGGAAAGGAAAATATCATACACTCTCTGATCCGTTCTAAGTTAGGTAAATTTTGGTTAGAAGCGATATTCGGTACCCTTATGAAAAGACAAATATATCACAATATAGGTGTTGGTAATTTTAAACTCCGCTTTATGCCCCAGTAGTTGCCTCTTCTAAAAACAGAGTAGCTACTGAAATTGAGACTGGTATCAATTATTAAAGTATGTATCAATAATTTTAAGACATATGTCACGAAAAACATGTTAATTACTTGGTTCTACATGCATTGATCGTTTAATAAGCGTAGCAGATGGAATTTTATCTGATTATTTTCATATAGATAATGTCATAAAATGTAACATAGCATGCTGCAATGTATCATTGCGTTCATACTGAAGAAATTATTTTTTCATAATTGTTTCAACACTTCTATTATAGCCCATTTTAAAGTTTATATTTCCATTAATAACTTCATTATTATATATTACAGTGCAGATCTGTGAATATAATAGATTTAATTAGATCTTTAATTACTTCGTATTACACATCAAGTATACGTTACATCTCCGTTTTTTTATATTTTATTATATTTTATTATTTTCCATTTTTTTATCACCGTGTGCAGACTTACTCGCTTTATATATTATACATTACATAGGTATAATATACTGATGTTTAAAGCTTCATTATGATTTGTAAGGTTTTACATTAATATATTGTGCAAAATATATAAATATATAAATCTTACTCCTTTGCTTGCGTTATATATAATTCGATATGTATTGAATAACTTTATCTGAAATTGCGAATGTCTGTTTCTGGCATTTAGAATATTAATATAGGCACATATAGTAGGTAGGAACATTTCGTCGGTTACGACGACGAGTGTCCCAGCTGATACGATCACGGGAACAGCTTGCTCGTGAAAGTAACGTGCAAGTGGCTGAGCACTCCACAGACACGCGTACCCTTAACATAGTTTTCAAGAAGATTCAGCATGACACAGAATTGAACTCACGACCTTTCGATCGTGAGTCGAATGCCTTAACCACTAAGCCACGCGCTCACACGATCGCTACAAAAATCAGTGCGAGGAAATTTTCAGCAGAATGGTCACAGGAGATAATACGGAGTCCATCATTATGTGGCAAGATCCAAAAATCAGTCTCTCGCAGAAAAGGTGATGCTAATTCGTCTTTGGGACCCAAAAAGGCCTATACTTGAAGAATAACTTGAAAAGAGGTGTACGATAAATAGTGTAAAATACACTGCTTTTCTGGCCAACAAACTGAAGTTAGCAATTCGCACCGAAGGGTGAAGCCCATTGCCGAAGAAGGTTTTGTGGTTGCATGACAATGCACGCCCACACACGGTGCTAAGAGCATTAAAACCATTAACCAATTATGATTTGAGGTGATGAAACACCTTGCTTATAGTCTACATCTCGCCACATCGGTTTACGATGACGACAATTTCCTACGGATGAAGAGGTGAATGAAACGGTGCACAAATGGTTGCACGACCAACCGAAAACGAAAACTTTCTACATGGAGGGAATAGGCAAGCTTATGAACCGCTGGACCAAGTGCATCGAAAGGGAAGAATACTATATAGAAAAATGACGTACTTACTTATCCCCTGCTTTTGTGTAAATACATTGATAATAAGAGCGCTTATAATTTTTGACTCTGCCTTGTATATATATTATTGACGCTTGATTATTCAGTAATGATGATATGGGAAAAAAGGTCATTCACTGCTTCACTGTCACTGATATCGATGGTTCTCTGACTGGCTTTAGCATGTGCTCGGAAAACTGCCGTAGTAATTCAGTTGCTTGCCCACTTCACTTCCCATTTCACAGAATAATCAAGTATTAGAACAAGTACATACGCGCATACGAGCCTGCGCACACGCACTCCTCTTACAAAACCAAATGTGTAGACACGTGCAAAAGCTCAGAGTCAATGCAGACACTCGTATAAGTTTATATATTTGAAGCGATACGTACATTTTAAGTGTGAAGTATGGCACCTCATTATTTTATTTTTCTGCTAATATATTTCACAACATGAAAACTTAAATTAGTGGGCCATCTAGCTAATGTCTTTGATCAGTCAGTATTATATCAGTCGGTAGACAGCGAAGATACTTTTCTACTGTTGCCAATATTGATATTGCTATCAACATATCGCCAACATTTCTCTAAAAATAATATTCCTACAAAACTATTAATGTCAATATACACTAATTGCATAATTTACAATATTTTTCTTTATGCCAGAGTCTCAAACATTTTTATCATAAATAACAACGCACCAATAAACAAGTCTTGGTATTATATAATCTCATATATTCACATCCGCGCAACTTCCAAAAAATATTCTCAATTCAACCTGAAACATATATATCTGTGTGTGTGTGTGTGTAACAAAACAGGAAATCTGGAATATTTTGGGGTATTATTTATACGCTATTACACACCTTTCATTTGTTACTAGGAATCGGGAAACTGTACATGCTAGATAAGCACGTAAAAAAGTCTCTATTAAAGATTCTTCAGACAGAGAATCAAATAACCTAGGTTGTTCATATACATGTGCGAACGTGTGCATGTGTGTGTGTGATTGCGTGTGTGTGTATGTATATACGTAATTATATGTGAAAATTTATATATAATTACGTAACTTTTGCCACCGAGACTTCCAAAACTTGACACAATATCTAAGCATTATCTAAACCCAATCAGATTACCTATGAAGATAACGGTACAAAGGTACGTGATCCCCACAAGCACTGAATCCTCTAATCTTACCACTTCACAAGTATAGAGGACAACTCGGAATAACGAGTCGTGTTAAAAATAGGTTGAACTGTTTCATGAGTTTCTGAATGTGCAACCCAAAATAAATGGAGATTCAAATGAGAATCTCGTAGCAAAATGAACTTCCTTTCAAGCGGGGACTCATAGGCTGGTTTACTTCTTCCCCTTGTGGTGGTAATTCCGGCTGAAATATAATAATATAATGCTAAATGCAGTTTGCTTATTGAAACAGTATCAGAGTATCAGAGTATCCCAAAATACAGCAATATATATTTCAACACAGCTTCATAACATAAATTCCATAAAGGTGCGTGTGTGTGTGTGTGTGTGTGTGTGTGTGTGTGTGTGTGTGTGTGTGTGTGTGTGTGTGTGTGTGTGTGTGTGTGTGTCTATGTGTGTGTGTATCTATGTGTGTGTGTGTCTATGTGTGTGCGTGTCTTTGTGTCTGTTTTTGTCCGCCCATTATTGCTTGACAATGTGTTTACGTCCCCGTAATCTAGCGGATCGGCAAAAAGACTGCTACAGAATAGGTACTAGGCTTTAAAAGATGTTCTGGGGTCGATTTGTTCAACTAAAATCCGTGAAGACGGTGCTCCAACATGGCCAGCCAAATGATGGAAACAAGCAAAAGAGTAAATATATGAGAATACATGCATTTAGACTGAAGCTACTTATTGCTAGGGCGATTTCACTATTCTACAAAGCGTAATCTTGAGTGTGGGGAAGCTAGTTATTTACGAGATAATCCCTACTCTTTCTAAGGTGATGAAGCTGCAGGAATAAAATAGTGTTGCTAAAAAATTCATCATTTTCATTTTTGTTCCTTTTACGCAGAAGATTCTAAGCGAAACCAGGTTCGTCAATCGAACTAATACGAATTGTCTCACTTATGCCAATGCTTCCGGTTTATTTTCTAATGCCATGCAAATCTTGTCGCGTTCTGCTGAACATCTAAGCAAGGCCCCTCATTCTCGACAGGCGAAAGCAAATACCTATGTGCTTTCGCGAATAGGAGATGCAGTTTTGCTGCATAAAAAATTCAAATGTGTATTGGAATTACAAGTGATGTTGGGAGGACAAGCACAGACACACGAACACACACACACTGACGCACACACATACATATGTGTGTGTGTGTGTGTGTGTGTGTGTGTGTGTGTGTGTGTGTGTTTCCGTCTATCAAATCCACTCACAAAGCTTTGGTCGGCCCGAGACTAAAGTAGAAGACACTTGCCCAAGGTGCAAATACAGTGGGACTGAGCTCGAAACCATGTGGTTGGTATGAAAGCTACTTACCACACGGCCACTCCAGCGCCTATGTGTATTGTTTATTTTTATTTTTTATACCATCGATAAATAATTATTCCAAGAATATAATCTCTGATTTTCCGACGTTACTTCTTAAAATGCTGTTAAATATGGTTTAAGAAGTTCACCTGACAATCAGTTAAGTATGGAGCTCAACCCACACAGATATTATAGAAATATTTGTTTCCAGACGGTGTGTTATTATTATTATTTTTTGTGTGTGTGTTACAATCAATTGAAGTAGAGTTATTTACGACCGACAGATATATGCTAGACATTGGAATATTGAAATACAAGTTGTCAGCTGCTGGACTCGGACTCTGAACATGACGCGCATTTAAATGCGTAACTCAAGTGAGGTAATTAAATGTTGTAATTAAAGTCATTTAGTCTAGATCACTATAATTTCTACCTCTCCGCCGACAGCTGTGTCGGTTACGAACTGATAAACGTTTCAGATGTACGAAGAAAAACTGTCAACTGTGATTAGACATGCCAAAATATATTAAGTGAAAAGTAAAATTTAAGAAATATATATCTCTAAGATACAGAGAACGGATAAATTCTAAGAAAAACTAAGCAAATCATGAACTACTAAATACAAAAACAGTTAAAACTAGCAGCGTTATCTCTCTTGAATGGCATCAAACCCCCCTCTATCAGGAAAGAGGAGAGTATACAATACAGCCATAAACAATGCTAAAAAGAACCAGGTAACGACGGATAGAGGATACACAATTCCATATATATATATATATATATATATATATAAGTACATACATACGTCTGTGTGTGAGCATGTGATTAATCCATAGAGAGTGAGAAGATAAAGCACATCAGCAAACATTATTAGTTGATTGAACTTGACTATACTGCTAGGTTTTCTTTCCTATACTGAAATCCTACTTTTCTTTGTACTATGGTGTAAAACATCGCATTATTTTCTTTCTTCGATAAAGCTTCCTATATTCAATCTGCAAAGACCGATAAGCTCACTCGTGCATCTACATAAAACCACCTCTTTCATGCTTCAATAGATAACTGCAACTATGACAGTTTGGATAAGTATATTACAAGTCGTTCAACGATTTACATTATATTTTATGGGCATTTTCACTTACGTTCAGCTGTATTTCGCAATTGCAATTCTGACCTCGATGAGCAAACTTTACTAGTAAATGTCTGATAGACTTTAGTGACATAAAATATATCAAGGCTTCGAGTTGAAATATGTCTTACATGATTAAATCTCTTAAATATATGGAAAATATTGAAAAATAATAACCTGCCCCGTTGCACTCTCTTGGGAGAGATTATATTTTACTAAAGAGTGTATATTATTGCAGAATTCTCATGGACTATATGAAGTAATAGCGTAGTAATATATTCCCCTTCCTATCTAAAGGATAATTCCAGAAGCACGTGAGTCTTGCCTATTTTAATAGAGATGTAGTAAGGAATAGTTTCCCGACAGAATAGTTTCCCGTCTACAAGCTAGTAATTTGTGGTTTACAAGCAAAATTCAGCTTATTAAAATTAATAAAAACACATTCTGTTGTCAAAATGGCAGCCAATGTCAGTCTTATTAAGATACATTTAAGGAAAGAAACTAACTGTATTATTTTGAGAAAAGGTGACCAGATATTTTCAGTTATTTTCCAGTTAGTTCGATGCCTGAGACTACTGATACGTAAACTTCAAGAATATCTTTCCAGCACAAGCTACACTACAAACTAATTGCTATGCAATACTAGATTACGCGTGACCTGTTGGGCCACCCGCAGTTCAAGGTACCCGAAAAAACCGCGTGTCAAGGGAACCTGTGATCCGATTTACTCGAAACTTGTTTTATTCCGTTTTTATTCACATTTCAATGGTACCACACTTTCAGAGTATTTTCCTATTACGCGCCGGTTTGGCTGAATTGAACTACAGACAAGCATGCACGCAAGCAAGCAATAGTAAAGGTACCCGAAAAAAACCCGCGTATCTTGGGAACCTATGGTTCGATTTACGCGAAATTTGTCTTCTTTCGTTTGTACTAACCATTTCAAGGGCACCTTACATTCAGACTATCTTCCACTTATGCGCCGGTTTGGCTGTATTAAATTGCGAGCAAGCACAAAAGGAAGCAGTCACGGCGTTTTGGCAATATATAGATTTACAGAAACACTATACAGTTGTGGCCAACAGTCTGGGACATTTAAAAAAAAATTGTTACGCCCAAGTACAATTCAATTGAAATATATACAACGTAGAGATAAACTTACCAAATAAAAGATCTAGTGGTTCAATATCTAGAAGAAAATAATTCTGCACTAAATCCCTCCGGCTCTCGTATGGGGATTAGTAAAGATTCCTCAATATTATCTTAGTTTCCTCAAATATGTGTGTGGTGGGGCGAGCATCGATAAATGTGACAAAAATGTCCAAATTCTTTTGCTTCGCACTGTAACAAACTATTGCTTTTCCGCTCTTCATAGTATCACCAGTGCACACGAAGACAGGTGCACCGATATACTCTCAAAGTAAGTAGCAAATATCCCACATACTATTATATATATATATATATATATATATATATATATATAATTGCCGGCTTAACTAATTAATTATGCTTCAATTTCTCACCCACTAACTCGTGAGTGTGTATGATGCTGCGTTTTCCAAAATAAATATTATCTTGATATCATCAATCTTATATCTGAGGCTGACTTATATATAATTCCTGTTGATAACATCCTCCGAACATGTTTTAGTTTCCATTTGAAAGCATTCACTTCCCTTTTTTTTTTTACCTCAAATTTTAACGAAATTAACTTAAATTAATTTTACTGAATATATCCTTGTACTTTGATCTCAAACTTTGGTATCTTTATTAAGCCTTGCTTCAGGCAATGTGCTTGCATATATCTAATTACAATTATTCGTATATTTGTAAGGACAATATATTTATTAATGAAGTGAATATCAATCTACGTACCACCCCAACCCGCACACTCAGACACCCACACGCTGTCTTTCACACACTTTTACAGTCGAAGTCTCAAAGAATAAAATATCTCTGTCTCATACATATATGCGTAAATTTATTCATATAAACCTTAAATAGAATATATTTTGGAATGACTGTGTAGGAGCTGACATATGTATTCTAAGTAGAAATATAGACAACATACAACTAGACAAAACACATTGATAGATACATGCTATATACGTACTCATATTATATATTATATACATACATATATATATATATGTTATGTTACTGTATATTTTTTATATGCTAGTGTGTGGTTATGTAACTGTTTCAAGCTACTAATTTGGCTTGAATGTGTTTTTGTTATATATGTTTCATGACATTAAATATGATATTAGAATGTTATCTCAGTTTCGAGGTTGTTTATGGTTACGCATTATACCTTTTACATAACACGGAAAGAGGAACCTCTTTAATTAAAACATCACTCGGCGTAGAAAATCATAAAATACACAATCATCTAGGGGTTACAAGTTAGATACGCCTAACTTAATTTCGTAAGACACCTGAGCCATTTATATTACCTTCTTCGACTCTCAAAGACTATAATGTAACATATAATTTACAGCAAACTATTGGCCGTCTCACGCCAGCGCGAGAGCATCTGCATAGTCGTTCGAACTGATAGAAATACCTGTGAATTTTTGCACCAATCTTACAGTTCCGTCTCAAATGTAATATTACAATACGACTAGTTTCTAACCGGACAGGAGAGGAAAATTTCCTAATCTGGTAACGAGCGTATAAAGAAAGTAGAGAAACACCAATTACACTCTTTTCTCTTTAATTCGTTATTTACAGGAAAGCAATTGTTATATTTCTTTTCCTCTCGACATTTAGCAGAATTTACTTCCAATATATGTTTTATTACCAACTGTAAACCAATATTATCTGCGAGTTAATCATTGCTATACTATATTGTTATATTAATTATCAGTCAATGTGAAATGATATTTTTTGCCCAGGCGTGGATCTTAGATATATTAGCCAAGATTAAAGCAGCAGCAGTAATAAGCAGCTACATAAAATTCGTGGGTAAATAGCAGACGATTCTGCAAATATAAAACAGGGAATTACAGATAACATAAACACTTTTTAGAAGAGCTGTGTGTGTGTGCGCGCGTGTGTTTATATATGTATGTTTGTGTGCCCGAATCAGATGATCTCTAAATATTTTGGACATAGCGTCGATTATGGTGGACACATTCCTTGTTGCTGGATACTCCCAGAACTATCCCAGTTGCTGGGAACTTAGTATGCACAACCGTTGGAACAACGGTTGTGTGTCCACATAATCATCTTGCAAGAAGTTTTTCTCAACAAAGAAAAACCGAGGCATTCCAGACTCTTCATGTTTTAATTTGTTTAGCAAATGCTTTATACGTCTCAAACGATTCTCCCGTGTCACATCTGACACAAACTCACCTCACTATATCACATAAGATTTGTATCGGGTACCCTTATGTGCAACTCTTCTAATGATACATTCTAAAACCTTGAGGTTCTTTTTAAAGGCTCTGATTGACTTTCTGGGGTTTTCATCGATTATTTCTTTGATTTCTTGCGCATACATACACCTGGTATTTTGTTATCTATTTGTCTGTATATCTTTTTCATCATACTTAATACGCCTACTATGATAGGAATTGTTTCTGTTTTTAGACTCCATTTACGAGTTACCTTTATTTCCAGGTCTTTGGTTTTTGAAAGTTTCTCTGTTTCTGGTAGAGAAATATTGTCAACTTGTTGTTGTTAGTGGTATTGCTGTTAATATTTTTATCTTAATGTATGATAACATTGCTGTGCTGTAGAGTGGTGCTTCAAATGGTCAATGGAGATGTAAGACATTGTAAACCTGCTGAGATCTATGACTCTCTAATTCCGTCTCACCAATTATTTCCGAGACTGGGAAATATATGAGAAATATAGCAAGTCAGTTTGAGAAAGAGATAAGAACCTAACTCAAGGGTAGCACGAACACCTTGTTCTTCAATTGTTGGTTAAGTTGACCTCGGCAGCTCATGGTGTAGATAGTTAGAATGAGTTTATTTTGAAACAATCTATCCGACACTCAAGGAAATTCTGAAACTTGGCACACCATGATAATAATGATGAGATAGCAATGATTATATAGTATTCATAGCCATAAACATTTAGGAAAGAATGGCATTTCATTAAAAGAAATATACAGGATTGTCTATATGTACGTACACACACAGACACACACACACACACACACACACACACACACGTATATATATATATATATATATATATATATATATATATATATATATATATTGTACACATACACTATCAGTTTACATGTATGAACATAGGTAAGTAAGTATGCGTGTGTGTGTGTGTATGAATGTGTGTACGATACCGTTGCTACCACTTAATTTAACGGGAATATTACGTTACAAGGAAAAATCTAAAACCAAAACAAATTATTCCATCATTTAACAGGTCTTCTACGTTGTTATATTTTTCTCAGCTCGTAGTTATTTCATGTAAATAAATATTTGTACAAACTTTTCACTAATATTTGCTGGCTTTTGTTTCTCAATTAAATCATATGTAATGTTTACTAGTAATTATGTATATTAGAAAACATACCTTTTAAAATTATGAATTAGGAAAAAAATTGTTTACGTTTTCTTGCACTCTGTTTCAATAGAAGTTGGTTCAGTTGCCATTCTGCTACCTCGCTTTTTCTCTTTCTACGTTTCATTTTCTATTTATTTATCTATAACTGATCGAAAGAATTCTACCAATCATTATGTGCAATTTACGAAAGTTTACTTCTAAAATAACTGTTTTCCAAAAATTTCGACCTTAATGATATTCAAAGGAGTACAAATAATGTATTTATTTAGTTGTGTTCTTTCTTTCTTTCTTTTGTATGTTATACGTTTCTGTTGTTTAAAGTATAATTTTAGAAAGGAAAAACATCTATTCGCTCATATGTGCAAATTATTCGAACATAGTGGCGTATCAATCTAACATATTTGAAATGACATATATAGATTTCAATCAGTGGTCCACACATAAACGTACATGTATGGAAACCCGTGTACATTTACATATGTCATACAAAATAACGTAATATACACACACATACGCACAAAGAGACACTCGCACACATCTCTATAACCCATTTAGGTACGTAAATGCATGAATACCAAATACAAACGATCATATATACGTGTAGCTGAGGTTGTATTTGCGGGTGTGTTTGTGAGTATGTGAACAATGTGGTGTGCAACAGCACGTAAAGTAATCTATGCACAATGGTGTAGATTTTTTTAGCCATGTATGAAGAAATTATTCGTTACTCTAAGAATATTTTTTTCCAAGGTAAAATAACCAACAAAACCAATAGATATTAAAATATTTCAAAATCTTTCCAAAATATCTAACTACTCCAATGCTTTTACCAGCGTAATATTTCTTTCCTTACCCCCATGGCGTGTATTAGCTAGTGCTGCTGTCAACTACGTTAGATCGAGAAAGTTTTTAATAGTATTTTGTTTGTGTAATCAAATGATGTTATGTAAGTTTTATGTTGATTCATAGGTGAGCTCCCTTTCATTTTTACTTTAAAGTTAAATATAAAAGAGTTTGTGTTCACAATTCAATAAAGTGTATATATATATATATATATATATATATATATATATTCTCTTTTTTGCAAGGAAACATATAAGATGTGTTATAGGAAAACACATAAAATGAATGCCTTGCATAACGTTTATATACATATTTCAAACCACAAGTATTTCTATATATGTAAGCTAGAGCTCTGCATATGACCATGTACATAGCTGTTTAATTTTCGGCGATATGAGTGCGGTCGTAATGTCGGGGCAATATAAACATCTATGCATCATACAACTACGAAAGAGATCATAATTTAGAGTTCTGTACATAAACGAGCTAGTCAGAGAACGAAGGGATCATTTTTCGGCACTGCAGACCATAAACGACTGACCAAGCTGCATCAATCAGGCAGCATAAGGTCAAGTATGTAACTACAAATAGCATTCAGAAACTGTCAAAGGAAATTCTTGCACCCTTAAAACAGAAGTACTTACCGCTTCACAAACCACCAGATAGTATATAGCTGCAAAAGTATGGCACGTTCAGAAATGATTTTCAATATAGCTGTGCTCGAAGGAGCTTGTCTGCCACTTAAGAACATTAATTGCAAATCAAAGATAGAAAAGATCGATCTTTCAGTCAAGATGGTCGAACACAAATAGAAAGACAGTTTGATCAACTTTATATTTACCTTCTGTTATTGTCCTCTCACACTTCCTATCCATCTTGCTTTCATTCCGTCGTTTAAGAATGTCACATACGTTATGTAAGTGTGAGATCAATTATGATTGTTTGAAGTAGTCTATAAAAATTATTTTCTCTCCTGCTACAGAACTGTGCTACAGAACCCTAATTTAAGCATCAGCTCTGAAATTGTGTTCGTACCATAGACAGATTTCTGGCAATTAAGATGAGATATTCATGCTTCTCTCTGAAAACATATTCATATTTTATGTGTAAAGCACCGGCATAGTTTCGACTATTTGTTGTTATCCGTAGATTTACTGCAGTGACTTCGTAGTGGCGGTTGGAGTAACAATATCAATAAAACAGACCTAATCCGAGCATACGCCTGTCTGAGCAAAAATTGGAGCGGGCGATTGTCTACTTGTCAAGTTAACTGTGTTTTTACAGGGGTTTCCCTATTCCCAGAGCACCTTTCGTAGGTGAAGTTCAACCTTTCGGGATATCCTATCTTGTTTGTATGTTTTATTTATCTATTTATTTATTTATTTATTTATTTATTGTCAGGTGAATGTTTAAAGTTATCATTAGTGTTGTTCGATTGAGAGAAATTTTTTCAATCATCGGTACAATCACATTTGGTATATTTCCGGCTCTTTGCATTTTCACCTCAAGTGCCTCTGAGGTCAATATTCGCACTCATCCCTTAAGGGTGAATCAAAATCTCTCCCTAAACCCACTCATCTGCTAACTAAATTATAAGCTTCTTTGCTATTATTACCATTATTATTCCACTGCTCTTTTTGTTATTCTGGTATCGCTTTTCTTTTAATTACTGTAGTTGTCAATAAATTTCATCTCAAATTCTCTGTAAAGAAATATGTAACATATAGCTAGCTGTTTCTCAAATATTAGCCCCGGAAATACAGAGCTACGATATTATTTATCAGGCCTTTCATAATATTTTTGAACATAATTCAATAACTGCAATGAAACCTCCGTAATGTCGGTCAAAACAATAATATAAAGAAATCTAATAACTATAGCCCAAAGTCAATTTCCTACAGTCACCATATATTGTTTTACAAGATTAAATTCTCGTTAGCAAAACAGGAAGTAGAGCCGTGTTTTGTTTTCACTTTTATCAATTCTATCTTAATTGTTGATATATAGCATTATTATGTCGGCAATTATAATAAATGCCACCATCCATCATATGATATTTTACATTAATGTGTCAAAACGAAATGAAATATACAAATAAATTGAATATACGAACTGCTGGGTAGAATATTGAATATGTCCCCTTAGATTAAGCCTAGACTTTATGTCGATTTTAGTTTGCTTTGAATGTAGAACATTTCTTTGAAATGTTACGATATGTTATTTAAATTGTGAGTATATTGAGATATTAATGCTGAAGATTATTATCATATATATTTCTAGTGTTGCTAAAAATAGAAATAGATCCTCAATCTTTAGGCCTGTCAGTGATTCGCCAGGTCAATCTTTTTTTACATTTTGCCTTTGTGATCTTGTAAATCGAAAAATCTCTTTCGCAGGAAACAGTTTCTTTCGCAAACAATAGTTGATATTCTGCTTGAAGTTAGCACAAACGTTATTATAGCTTACCAAAAACCGCTGGTGTAACACCATTCCCACTCTGTCGTAGAACATACATTTCATAATCACTTATACACCTAGTCACACCATCACTGCTAATTACTACTATCCTCTACTTACATTTAAAAAATATTTCCCAATATTTTTTATACCAATAACATGTCACATCAATCTCATATATTTTTTAAATGCAATATCTTATCACGTTCAGCTCGTATATATTTTAAATGCTATATCAATAAATGTTATTATGTAAATAAACCATTGACTAGCAATTACCTTCCTATGATCTTAATGCCTCAAACACTACCACTAACCCGTCCATCCATGCTCTTTACACAAATGGATACAGTTATTAATTTACAATTACACACACACACACACACGCGCACACACATACATACATACACACACACACACACACACACACACACATGCGCGCGTGCAGATACACGGATTGATTAGAAGTCTCCACCAGACACAAATTCCTCAGTATTTAAGGCACGCAAGCATTCGCATACAGGCTTTTTGAGAGATAATTTAGAACTTCTGTGCACATAGTTATATTCACAAAAACCCATTTCTACACCCGATTACGTCAGTGTATGTCCTATATCAATTTCACTTGTGTTTACTCTTCTCTGCTAGAAACCATCGACTACAGCATACACAGTCAGTTCCCTATGTTAATGCCCGTGTTCGATTTTTGGTAACACTAAATCTAATATATATATATATATATATATATATATATATATATATATATATATATATATATATATAAAGATATACATATATTTATATTACGGAGATTTACTTGTATAGCAAGTGACCTGATATGAGATCGTGTGCTGAAACAAAAATAATTGCAGTGTGGAAGGTGTTTATAAGGCATTCAAAAACACACAAGAACCGTTAGCTACACTTCAACATTTAAACTTATTTTCTTATTTTGCCAAAATATTTCCGTCGCTTTGAGACCGCGAACTGTTCCATGACAAAATTCCGTGTGCTTTTAAATGGCTTATAAACACCTTACACGCTTCAATTGTGTATATATATATTATTAATAATTCGTTTGTTACATTTGCTGGTAGGGTGTTTGCGCAGCTTAGGGGAATTCCAATGGGTGGCAATTGTAGCCTTCTGTTGGCGAACCTTTATCTTTCTTCATACGAGTTCCTTTTTCTTAAAGACCTATGTGCTCGGAAAAAGATGGGTTTACTTAGACTCCTTAATGGATGCTGCAGATACTTAGATGATATATTTATACCTAATATAGGTTTCTTTGAATTTTTACTCAAACGAATATACGTTAATAAGCTTATAGCCACCAGAAATGGTAAGAATATGAGGAATATTATTAATTTAGATGTCAATTTAGTAATTAAGGTATATAATAAAATATGTAGTGACATTCATTCAGCAACATGGTGTTTGGAGTGATCACTAGTGATGTCAATCAGACATTTCTGCAACCTCATTACTCCCAACATCTGGTTACCTACCTCCCCGGACTGCAACTCCCTTCATTATTATGTGTGGGGCGCAGTTGAGTGAGAGACCGTCAAAAGGCTTGTAATACCAAAACTGAACTGTAGGCAAGAATTATGATACGATTCACCAACTTAAACAACGAGACCGCCCAAAAGATTTGCAGGAGATTTCAAAGTTGTCTGGAGGCAAAGGTTGAAGTCAATGGCAATTTTATTGAATAAAATTACTCTGTAGTAATTCAAGATATTTTAATGCAATTTTAGTAAATATATCTGTAAAAATGAGATGTCGATGATATTTTCATTTTTTGCGTAATTAAGACGCCAATATAGTCACCGCGCGTTGTATGCGTATGTCTGTATACACACACACACACACACACACATATATATATATATATATATATATATGTGTGTGTGTGTGTGTGTGTGTGTGTGTGTGTGTGTGTGTGTGTGTGTGCGTGTGTGTGTGTGTGTGTGTGTGTGTTTATATAGTTTATAAATACAGACACACATTTATAACTTATTGCATAGATTTAATCTCATACTGATAGTAGAAATATACTTATTTAGGTACATTGAATTGCACACGCATGTATATACACAAATATATGTATATATCCATACGGACATATAGCAGAACGAAGACCCATACAGGTACTCACATATACCCTTAGACATACAGGCACGTGCAACTATGCATGTGTTAATATAAGCAAATTTAGAGAACTTACATGCTTATAGGTATATGTTTGAGTGTATGTGCATAAATGCTTTGACGTAAACACTTCAGTTAGATTGAATCAGTCAACATGATTATTGGAACAAAATTAATCAGTCGTGTATATTAATAACTGGAAATAATTTCTAAGGTATATGCAAAACTGAAGTACATACACTGAAGGTGTAAACTTACGAAAACATGCGGTCATTGTAGGTAAGTAGATTCAAGAATATTAAGGAAAACGGTTCAAGCATTGAATGCGGTAGACTGTAAACTTAAATCTCAACATGTAAGTAGCATTTTATAAATAACAGGGTGTGTAAAGTTCTACTACATTATCTATTTCTATGGTGAAGACAAAATATTGTTAGCCGAGATAGGGAATTATACATCTGTATTAGTAAAGTTTAAATTTCATTTGTGTAATTTTAAGATTCAAGTTTATAATTAGGTATAGTTATCACATAGGAATTGTTTATTGTTTTAGGTGCAGCACCAATGGGAAAATAAGTATTTTCATAGATACGTCTAATTTAATTTAAAAAATAAGAATAAAGGAAAAACAATTTACGTAAGAACATTTTGTGGTTTAACGCCACATTCACCCTCCATTCAGTTTTAATTGTTGCTTCTGTTATAGCTTGAACATGTGGAGGTGCAATGGCCGAGTGCTTAGGGCAGTGGACTCGCGATCGTAGTATCACGGTTTCGATTCCCAGACCAGGTGCTGTGATTGTTCATTGAGCGAAAACACCTAAAGCTCCACGAGGCTCCGGCAGGGGATGGTGCTGAATTGTGCTCTACTCTTTCACCACAACTTCCTCTCACTCTTTCTTCCCGTTTCTACTGTACTTGTATTTGAATGGCCAGCCTTGTCACAAAATTGAATCAACCGAAACTCTCGTCGTCGTAACCGACGGAGTGTCATGTATAGCTCGAAAATGTTTTCAAGCTTTATCTAAGCACTTCCCTAAATCTGGCCCATATCATGATTTTGTCTCTAGACACAAATTCAATTACTTCTACATTCTAATGAAATGTTATAGATAATAATGTTCGAATAACTTTAACTGCAAATCTTTTAATAAAAATGTTAGTGTCTGGTGTTCCACATTTAGTTAATCTCATATAGTAATACAATGCCTTTGTTTACCTTTTAGTTATTCTACAAAACGAGTAGAATAGGATGTAATAATACATTGCCCAATTTTACTTTGCTTTAGATTAAAATCTTTGCGCACAGCTCTTCCACTATACAACATTCTATATCGGTAGAGTAGAATAAATTGTTTAAGTTATCATCATTAATTTTACTGGGCTTAATGACGTCACTATGTCAATTTCTTTCCAGAGATATTTAGTAAAAAATAATCGAACTGGTAACATATCTCTGTTTGAAATTCCTAAACAAGATTGACTATTTTATCTTTAATGGACATAAGCAAACATAGTCTGGTAACTTCCTGTATATTTCATTCATAAACATTGTGATATGTTCCTATACACCAGTGTAATACATGCATACACATATATGAGTGTGTGTTCGTCCGTGTATACACACACGCACACACACATACACTCACGCGCATACACACAAAGGCATATGCTAAAGTATTTGTTCTGCGATCCTTCAGTCTCCAGCAAAGATGAAGATAACCTGTTCAGTTCCTCTATGTGCAAACAGGAACTGCAACATCCACCCAGTGATATAAAGTAACAACAAACTTGAATCAGATATAATTTCACGCTGTGGACTCTAATCCGGTTCATTCCATACTTGTCTAACGAAGAATTGGAAAACGTGGACACGTATCTAGACAGCTACTCAAAACATTTTTCATTGAATTAATTTTTATCTCCCATAGAGTTTTATCTTAAATTACGATCGATCTTGCATAATTATACTTGTGTGCTTTTTTTCCATAATTCTACACATTTATCATATTGCATCTTCATCGCAATGGTAATTTTGTAATCTCTTCAATATCTCCAACCATATTCAGAGATAAATTGATTTGCTTGGAAATTATTAAAAACGGAGAAATATTTTATGATAGTATATAAGAAATTAATTCCAGTCAATATAATATAATGGTTTTTAATTTCGTTCTAGTTAGCTATTTTGCATGCTGTTGTTTCACAAATGAGGATATGCATTTCTTCCTATATAGAAAAGAAATAAAGAAATATTCAAAATGAAAAATTTATTTAATGCAAATATTTACGTTCATATGAGAATTTTATATTATATATTTATAAATATTTGGAAATAGAAGATGCCTTTCATACTTTATCTCATCCAGTTAAAGAGTTATTTAAAACCTTAATATAAAATTTTAAATTGAGGAAAATGTTGAAATGTGTCCAATAAATAAAATGTAATTATCCATAAAGATCCTTCGTTAATAAATATGCGCAAGTTAATATTGAACGATAGGATAATATGAGATATAGCAGGAAACTTTCTCCTGCGAAGTGTCTCTGAAATATTTGGATTTTCTGTTAATCAGCTGCGTTGCATGAAGTTAATTCATACCAAGAATTTCAGGATTTCAGTATTTTAATTTCAATATAGCAATGCCATACGAATATTTTAATATTTCGACCGGATATTAAATTATTAAGGTTCAGCGAAAGTTCAACCCAAATCAAAGATATGCATGATAAACACAGCAATTACTCACCGTTTGTAAACAGCTTTAAACATTAGCAAATATAATCGTTATGCAGCAAAGACTGAAATCTACCATGGTGTCTATTTTATTACCATAGAGTTATTTGAAATTTTCAACAAATATTTATTAATTTAAAGTGGAATGTCACTGACCAGGTCGTATATGTACGACGAAAGACTTTGATTTCTAATAATCTATAATATTTCTATAACTAATAATAAAATAAATGTGGATATATCAATGAAGGTGTGAAAATTAAGTTACAATGAGTTGACTATGTAGGAATTGCTTTTGTCATATCAAAAGACTTCGAAGCAAATCAGTTACTAACCAAGTGCATCTCAAATATTTATTAGATTTCATTTTTATACATAAGGTTAAATTATATAATATTTTAATTTTGTCGAAGGCATTCTCACAAATGAAGTGTTACAGCAAATGCAACGAATGTATAAAGGGCCAGATTCTCTCGAGACATTCAAGCATATACACATACAATTACATACACATGAACACGCGTATAGACAAACACACATACACACATACACACACACACACACATCTGTATAATGCGTGTAAAGAGTTTATAAAGCGGGAAGGAAACAGCATACTTGAAAATGAATTTTTAAATTCTTTGCTGATCGGCCAATGAACGCAGATCTACAGGAATTTAGCTTTGATATTCTAATGACTTGAAATGAGAGGATACTTTAATTGCAAACTGGAAGCTGAGTGAAAAACTTGCAATGAAGACCTTAGTTAAAGGCGCCTACATCAGGTCATTGTGGATTTAAAGCAGGCAGTGAATGAAGTCTACAATATTACATCTTTCTATCATAAATAAGCATATATGTAAAACCATAATTCACTTCCGAGCAATATATATATATATATATATATATGTGTGTGTGTGTGTGTATGTGTGTGTGTGTGTGTGTGTGTGTGTGTGTGTATGTGTGTGTGTGTGTGTGTCGCTGTCCCCGACTGATCCCGCATCAATATGATTGAGAAGCAAGCTTTTCACCAGACAGCCATGCCTGCTCCGATATATATATAACCGGATTTCTCCAGTGACCCATTGCTCATTTCTTAAAAAGTAAAACTTTTAAAATGTTTCGTTATCACAGAAAATGGGGAAGAAATTTAAGCATGCGAAAATGAATACGCGCGCGCAAACACACACACTCTCTCTCTCTCGCTCTCTCTCTCTCTCGCTCTCTCTCTCTCTCTCTCTCTCTCTCTCCCACACACACATATATAAGTACTTAAGTATATATGTATGTATTTTATTATTACGTACAAGTATATGCATATATGTGTGTACGTACGTATATGTGTATGTCTCTCTCTCTATATATATATATTATATATATATATATATATATATATATATATATATATATATATATATATATATATATATATATGCATATATACATACGTATGTGTACATACATCTATATGTATATATATGCACATGTATATATATATACATATATATATATGTGTGTCTGTGTACATATGTATATGTTTACATACATATATACATGATTGTGTGTGTCCTCTTTCACTTCTCGTGGTCTGGTATTATATGAAAGAGTAACGAAAGCCATAAATATATTAATTACTGTATAAATGCGCTTCATTTATGATAGAAAGAATTCCATCAGCCACAATAATCAAAAGTAAAAGAAACTAGGGTTAAGCGTTTTTTGTAATGCTTTTTAATTTCCCATTTAATAGAAATCTGTAACGTATGATACAATTCTGACGCGTATATTTTCTTGCGCAATTTAATAAATATCATTAAATGAATAATACTGTTGGGTATAATTATTTGACTTTTTCATGCGTATAATATCATTTGCTCTCTGGTTATTTCTCTTGGGAAACGAGCAAACCAACAAAATGCCTGATTTAGTGTGAAGATTGTCTGAGAAGGTATATTTACTTCAAAGACATCAGATTTCAATGTTTCACATGCATTTAATTCATTGCATTCTCATTATTTTCCTCTTAAATTTCTAGTTTGTTATACTTGTTGATGGAAAGAGAAATTGCAGAATAACGCATTATCTGCCTTGTGATATTCAGTGAAGACTATTTAACTTTTTTACTGTCAAATGGAACATTTAGTTAGGTATTAATTCCATAAAACTACTTCTTCCATACTCCTGCAAAAAAGTTCCCTAAACTGGTATGCTGTTACCATTATGATAGATTATTTCATTCATGAAGTTTCGAAGTCCACGTTTTATTGATTCATGCCTCCATTTCAGTACATATCCACCCCTACAATTTTGTAAAATGCATGAATTTCATCACATGATTGAGACATATAGTCGGATTCCATGTCTATGAATACGACTGCTCTGTGTTTTTAAATGCGGCGGCTTGATATTCTGTTTATTTCACGGTTTTACTATACTCTTATCCCTGGCTGCGTTTGAAAAGCAAATATATCAATCTTTGCAATATTTACTTCATTAAACTACGCGACACTTCGTCGGTTACGATTACGAGGGTTCCAGTTGATACTATTAAAGGAACAGCCTGCTCGTAAAATTAACGTGCAAGTGGCTGGGCACTCCACAGTCACGTGTACCCTTAACGTAGTTCTCGGGGGGATTTAAGCGTGACACAGAGTGTGACAAGGCTGGCCCTTTGAAATACGGATAGAACAGAAACAGGAAGAAAGAGTGCAAGAAAGTTATGGTGAAAGAGTAGAGCAGGATTCGCTACCACCTCCTGCCGGAGCCTCGAAGAGCTTTAGGTGTTTGTCACAACGCACGGTCTGGGAATCGAAACCGCGATCCTACGACCGGGAGTCCGCTGCCCTAACCACTCGGCCATTGAGCTCCGCACTTCGTGTATATAGATATATATGAATACTTGATATTGTGCATTTTGTAGTGAATATTATTAGCATGTTGCGATATTTTTACATACATTCACTCATACGCACAAACTAATATATGAATACATACATATCAGCTTGTTCTTGTGTCTTTTTCAGTGTGCTGTAAACTTACATAAATATGCTTTAGTATTTTTGTATGAATGTATACATTTCTTTGAAATAACAATATCTTTAGATTACATTTTAGGTGCGGAGTTGTCACTACGTACATTTCTTTTTAAATATTTGTTTGAGAGAATCCAAAGGAAATTTCTTTAAGTTGTAGTTAGATTGTATTTTTATATTTCAAATATTTATTAAAATAATTCTGTATTGGTGTGTGAATACGCTAGAGGTCTGCGATTGTGTTTTCTTTTATTATTGTATGCGTATGTGATGATGGTTTAATTTGTATACAAACAAATGCTAGAATGTCTTTGGGCGAGATTAATTTTTAAATATATATATATATATATATATATATATATATATATATTATATATATATATATATATATATATTATATATATATATATATATATATATTATATATATATATATATATATATTATATATATATATATATATATATATATTATATATATATATATATATATATATATATATATATATATATATATATATATATATATATATATATATATATATATATATATATTATATATATATATATATATATATATATATATATATATATATATATTATATATATATATATATATATATATATATATATGTATATATATATATATATATGTATATATATATATATGTATATGTATACATACACACATATATATATGTGTGTGTGTGTGCGCGTGTGCATACAACTAAAATCAAAATAGAAAATATCACAGACACTAACATATACGGACAGTCGAAAACAACCACAAACAAATACTAAACACAATAAAATTAGCTTTGTAAGATATATTTGTATTCTAGAAAAAATGTGTTTTGACTCATTCTTCGTAGATTATACGATATACACATGATTGGAATATATTAAATTTCAACCCGTCTGTAAATTAATTCAAACGATAATACACCATTTTGTTTTCGTCTTGCCATATAAATTGATCAAAGTTAATCTGTAGTACAATAGTGACTACGTGCATACAATATCTAACACTACAAAACAGAAATAAGTTTGCATAACATTTTATATTTGATTTTCATTTTGTGTTTAAGAAAATATTGGACACATTTCTGGTTTACTAATGAAGATTATCAAGTATGAACGCTTAATCTTATAACATAAATAATTTTGTCAATATTATCGTTTTATTTTATCTCCCGGAAAAGCACGAAACCATTTCTCATCGATATGTACACACACACACACACACACACACACACACACACACACACATATATATATATATATATGTATACATGCAAATATATATATATATATATATATATATATATATATATATACATATATATACATACACATACATACATATATATGTTTATATATATATATATATATATATATATATATATATATATATATATATATATATATATATTTATATATACGTATGATGGTATGTATGCATGTATGTATGTGTACATGTATGCAGAAAGAGAAAGAAAGAGTCGGAAAGTAATGATGATTGTTTAAATGTGTAAAATGTGTAAAATGGATTTAATATAATCATCTAAGTGATTCTTTCTCACAACAATAGTATGATATTTTTGTTTCAGAAGCAACAGTTATGTTATTTAGCTTGACAATTTATTATAGAAGGAAATTAATGTTTATACTTTTCTCAATGTTTGTTGCACCTTCAGCTTGATCGTCCAAACCGGGATAGTAAAGGTTCGAACCACGTCCTGTCGTCCTTCCTCTCGATGCAATGAATCTCCTAACAGAGTATCAAATATGACTTACAATATTGAGATAGTAGTGAATTGTTTGAAAGCAGTTGACAGCGAGGAAAGATTTACAGTTAGAGATATCTGGGAAACAATTTCAACACAATGGATGCTGTGAAACTTTTACATTTTAATAGTACTCCGAAAGGTACATGGCGAGACTCTAACCGTGACATTATAAGTTTTCCTCAAACAGAAAGTCTACATCGAATTTAGAGAGATATTTTGACTCCTGCACGGGATATAGGATTTGAAAACGTGATAGAGGATGATGTTAGAGTCCCAGAGATAGAGATAGCAGAAGTTTAGACAACAGAAGTTCCACTTACACTGCTTAAATTTACTGCAAAAATTATGTTCAAACGATTGGTACATGTAGAGGAAGCTCGTCATGTTTTTGCTGATAACGATCCTAATCGTCAACCAAACATGAATATTACAATGAGCTCAGATCCCAAAGAAGGTGTTGATGAGTCATCAAAACAAATTTGGATAAGATTTTCACTCTTCAAGCTGATGTGTGTGTAGGTGTGCGTGTGAATTTGTGTGTATGAGCGTGTGTGGTTGTTTGTGTGTGTGTGCATGTGTATGTTTGTGTTTGAGTTTGTGATTGTGTGTATATACATGTGTATATGTATCCACAGCTATCATAACACCGGAGGCGTGAAAGACAAAGTGAGATGGCAGAAGTTAAATAAGTAAGAAAAGTGTCGGAATACCAAATGTCGAAATATATTAACGAGAAAATGCTGTAGAAAATATAAAATGGTTGTAATGCATTTTGGAGCTTAAATTCAAAGTAATAGGAATACTTTAGCGGAAACTGATATGGTATATCAATTTAATATTTCCGTTCTTAAAATCATCTCCATTGTGGAAGAGATTTCTTCTTTTTTCCCCCCTATAAACATAAGCAAATCAAACGACTATAATGCTGAATATGTTAATATCTGGAAGAGTAAATGGAAAGGGAAAGAATTAAGTTAACGAGTGTATCAAAATTTAAACTTTTATCGATTTTGTATATTTGCTTGTATTAAAGAAGAGAAAAAAAAATTTAATAATGACAGAATTTAGAGAAGTATTTGATAAATAAGCCATTTTTTTTCCATCATGTCTTCCTTACAATACACTTTTATTATTAATAATCTGTAAATAAATATGTTCACCGTATTTCCTTTATTTTTGCTGTTTTGACATACGGAAGAAAAATATGTTACGTTTCCGTAATAAACTCTATTTTAAACTTGTCAATAGATGATTTTTATGAGTACTTCCAATCTTATTTCTAAAAACTCATTTTAAAATTACCGTTTTCTTCGTCTAAAATAATTATTGAGATTTAGCATAATAAAAAACAAAACTATATTACAATATTTTTCTCGGATAAACTTTCTTTTTGAACTGTAAATAAATGATTTTACAGCCACTTTTCATGTTTTCCTTTAAATTATTTTAAAATTCAATTTTCAGTGAATTCAGTATTTTTAGAACTTTCTGTAAATTGTTTTATAAATCATTTGACGTCGCCCGTTCCAATCCAGCCTGATTTACCGAAGATATATACTTAAATATGGAGCGGGAGTAATCGCATGGACAGTAGACGAACTAAACAGCTGAGACAGAAGACAAGGACGCTGCTGACTAGATATGGGATGCTCTACCCAAAAAGGGACAAAGACAGACTGTATGTACCAAGAAAAAGAGGGAGAAGAGGATTGTTTGGATGCGAACACTTGCCCAAAAGCACTACAAATTGGAGCGACACGATCAGGTAGCGAAAGTGCTACACTGAAAACTGGGCTAAAAGTGACGACTAGAGAGGTGCAAGACATGGTATGAGCACAAACCACAATGCGTGGCGGAGTCAGGGACTAGCAGAATCCTCTGAGAATTCCCAATCCAAACAGATCAGACCTTGGGGTGGTCCACAAGATGCACCACATGTGCTATATAGTTGATTTTGTGTGCCCCATTTGACCCACGAATATTCAAGAAAGAAGGCGAAAAAATAGATAAATACAAAGCCCGGCTATGGAAAATGAAAAAGTTGAATATAGTGCTAATTATTGTTGGGTACTTCTGGACATTATCCGAATGCATAAAAAGTAATACAAAACGAAATTAGAATACATTGTGTACCCAACAGAACTGTTACAAAAGGCTTGCCTCCTTGACACGGCTAGAATAATTAGAAGACATTAGATAGTTGAAAAGAACAGATAGTAGGCTGCAGGTAGCAAGACCACTACGCAAGCAAGACACCAGGTTTATCAACAAAACTTGTGATAAAAAGAATATAATAATAGAATAAACAACTATGACGACTTGAAGAGGGAAATACCAAAGCTGTTGTGAATGATGAGAGTACATGTGGCGACAATAGTAACTGGCGCACGTGGAAGTATCAGCACTCAACTACCACCATTGCTGAAAAAGATTGATACAAGTGTAAAGGTAGAATATCTAAAAAAATCAGCATTGCTTGGAACTGCAAGAATTCGTCGCGGGGTCTTGAAGCATGAGCTGTAAGCAAGTATCACTTTAGTCTGCTGGCTGTGGACAGCTGACGCTTTCCATCATTCTTAGTAAAATAAACTGTGAGTTTTCATGATATAATAAAGAATAACAACAAAAATAACA